>NC_054557.1:21452719-21455219 GCF_017654505.1 Polyodon spathula | reverse complement strand
CGCGTGGGTGGGTGGGTGGTGTGTGTGTGTGTGTGTGTGTGTGTGTGTGTGTGTGTGTGTGTGTGTGTGTGACATGGCAATTGTTTTCTTTATTCAATTTAAAAATATGCATTTCTTATTTACTTTGCATACATTTCAACGATGAATTGTAACCTGTTTCTTGATGAGAATTTACTTGAGCTTATTCTTAGGGTGGGATTGAAGAGTAATTTATTTGTGGGTATATAGATATGTAGAATTGTTTAATAGTTTATTCTGCAGTAATTTAGTAAATGTACTGTAATTAACAGTTAGCAAATCAACTATATTCTTTGGGAAAATAAAGGCTGTCTAAATCCTTTGCACACTAGAGCTGCGAGTAATCTACGTTATTTTGGTATTTTATTTTTTATCTAATTCATTTTATTTATTAGAATTTTACAAATGGTTAAACATTTCTGGAAACATTAGGCTGTCAGCATAATTATAAATATCACTTTTGTTTTTCTACATGTATCATTTTTTTTATGAAAAAAAAAAAAAAAAAAAAAAAAAAAAAAAAAACTTGTGCTTACCGATTATTAATGAGTGGAGCAGCTGCTGTCTGTCTCTGTGTCCTTCTTGCTCGATATAAAGGTGCTGCTGTGTTAACCTGAACATTAATGAGATCGCACTGTCACGCCCAACCCAGCATGCAAATCAATACTGTGCAAAGACCTCATTACAAACGACCATTGGACAGCTAACGAGACCCTCTCGAGTTTGTTGCCCCAGGGATTGTTGAGCTGCGGGTAAAACACGAGGTATCACTTTTTTATTTCATAATAATTGTCTCCGGACTGAGTATGTGTCTTGATTACAGTCAGATCGGGTTCTTACATAGACACTTTCAACAGGTTCCAACTGAGTTTTGTAAATGCAATTAAAAGTAATCTTAGTTTCACCAATATTAAAAAAAAAAGCATTTAGATGTATAAATGATTTGCTGATACAAAATTGTAATGCGTTGAATTGCACTTTCGTTGAATACAATTGCTACATGACAGATTTTAAGTGTGTCACTAATAGCAAACCAAAAATGATATAATGTATTAATTACCCTGGGTTGTATAGAGATTAAATGCTAATCTAGTGCATTGATATTAATCCACTGCCACTAGATTGCAACCCATGCACCAGAGAAGGATGAGAGAAAAGGCAAAGAAAGACCAGAGAAAGGCTGGTCTCGTGCATTAATCCGCTGTGGACCGCGCCCCCCACACTAACCCAGTCTAGTGGGGTGAAATGGGTAAGACAATCTTGTGTTACTCTGTCCCGATACTTGTTGGAGGGTGTATGCTGGTGCTGATCCAGTTCACCCTCCACAGAAACCTCCAAAACAGGGACACCAACACACACATCAAGAGCCAGTTCAAAACTGATATTAAAATACATGCATGAAGTTTAATTCTAGTTTTATAAATATTAAAGTGAATAAAAATCTCTCTCTCTCTCTCTCTCTCTCTCTCACACGCGCGCGCGCGCGCGCGTTTGGTAAGCAGCACCTGCAGGTTTAATGCAAATCCAATCAAATCTGCCGCGGCTGAAATTAGAACATTCACTTGACCTTTGTTATACTGCTCTTTTATAAGGTTTCAAATTATTTGTTTGAATGCTTTGTTAAGGGCTGGTTATAATAGATTGATGTACTTTTAAGAAATCATTCTGTATCTAAAATGCCTATAAGCAACTTCAAAAGCATTTCACTGCGATGATTGAATCAGAGTGAAGAACCTCTCCCTTCACGTCACCATGCCAGTCACCAACTCACTATTAACAAACAGACATAGTGCTACGATAATTAATAACAAGTCATTGGCTGATTTAAATTAAGTGTTTTATTAACTTCGTGACCAATTTGCCTCAGTACCAATCTGTACAGTCTCCGGTCAGAAGCATTGACCGGACAGCAAAAGTCCGCTTACAGCAATTTTCTATCTTCTGTTAAGTGTCCTGTACAAATAAAGCTTCAAAGTATAGTAATATAATTGTCAAGACAATATATTTGATTTATGTTTAATCTTTGAACAACTTTCTTGGTGCGCAACCACAAGCAGCAGAGCAACTGACATCTAAAGAGGTGAATGGCTAGCAAGCAGCCGCGTAAATAATTTTGTGGAAATAAGTTGTACCGCTCCATTTTCACCGCTTCCAAGTTAGTTTCCAAAATTCACAGTGGAAGGACAAAAGCAGAGGCTTTGGTAGTGAATGTATGAGCGCCTCATTCATTAAAACTGCCTGTGCAAGACATTGGATCTACCTCGTTCTCAATAGCGACAGGTGCTTCTAATAAAGGGAACACAAAATTATTCCCAGTTGCCGTCCGCTATTTTAATAAAGATAAAGAAACCTGCATGTCTATCATAGGATTCTTTGAGAATGCAGACGAAACATAAGTGTGGATTGCAAACAATTTAAGAAGTTGTCTTCAAAATGCCGGTCTGATGTATAATAGAATTGTGGCATACGGAGCAGACAACGC
>NC_054557.1:21402219-21452219 GCF_017654505.1 Polyodon spathula | reverse complement strand
AGTAGAAATATTGAACTAAAAAAATTTAAAATAAGTACTCTTTACAGACTGTACAGCTGTTGTGATGTTTCCTGAATCAAGGTCTGTTGGAGAAAAAATACAATGGCTTACACTTTAACCCATGTATCTTATGTATTATGATCCAGAGTTGCTACAAGGTGAGTTTAGGGATATGGAATAACTCCTACTTCTTCAAGGTGCTGTATGTGGACTGCTCAGATGGCTGTAAGTCCTGGACAGGGAGAGAGGGGCACAGTTATTGGTTGAGAAATTATAACAGCAGTGTTATTTTATAACAATAAAGGGTCCTTATTGTGTATGTGTGGTCCTGTTTTTTTGCTTTGCCCTGAAAAATAAGAATCCAGATATTTCAGTTACTTTCAAAGAAGATTCTCTTACCCAGATTATGCATCTCTTGTGTTTTTTGTATGTTATTTCCCTGTTGTTATCAACACCCGCCTTTGCAGAAGCGTTGAATAAATCCCCAGGGAAGGGCAGAGTACATTTCAAATGACAAAGGTTGCTCGGTTCCTGCTCTAATGAGCTGTTAATGATTACTGATCAACACACACGCTCAATTTCAAGAGCACTAACTTCATGGTTTCTATAAAGTATCCCTCTGGTTACTTACTGCTCTCTGGTTAGCCGGCATGTTCTCATATGTTTCTGATGCATTCGGCCAAGTGACAGCATCTAAACCTGTAATAGAAGACTCAGAGAAATCATCTTTCTAGAATTAGGACATTAAACTGATATATAAATAAGCTGAATAGATGATTCGGTGTAGAGAGAGGAAGGCTCGCATGTCTCTGGGGCGTGTCTCTTACAGTAATCAGGCATACTCACATCTTTTAGCTGGACCAAGGTTGGGATCATCTGGATTCTTCCTGAGTAAAATGTAAAACAGCAGTGTTTTCTTGTTAGTGTTTTGCACAGTTCTTGCAATGCTATTAATAAAGGGCACAGGAATACCTACTCATTTGCATTATATAACATTCAGGGTTGTGAAAAACAATTGTACGTCAATAACACTAATCTTCAGAGTGTACTTACGTGCATAACTTTACACTGAAATACACCCCAAGAGCAATGCCAGTGACCCCTACAAGTGTAGCGATGACAATTCCTGCGATCGCTCCTGGAGACAAGACGGGCCCTTCTTTACCTAGATAGAGGAGTAAACTGTCAAACAAACATCTCCGAGCTAAGTGTTGAGGACTGCAGTGTGTTCAGTGAGGGCTGAGGTTGTTCACACTTTGAAACTGACACTATAACAGCATGTCTGAATTTAGAAGACGCAGTCTTCTATTAGGTTGTGTGGAATGTGGATGAGTGATTTGGGGGACAGACAGTCGGGGGCACTGAAAAACACACTGTGCTGAAACGTATATAAATATATAAACCTTTTAAATAATTTATATCGGTTTATATCAGTCATGCTGCTTGAGAAATGCGATGTATTGAATTAATACTCACCCTAACTTTGCCACAAATACCTTAACAAGAAATGTGTCAATCAACCTAAACCCATCCCTAACCCTACTCTCTGAGCCTCTGCTGGAGGAGGACCCATGAATTAATTATGATTACGAATGAGTCATTTAGCAGACACTTTTATCCAAAGCAACTTAAGACTAGGGGGGTGAACTATGCATTGTAACTGCTGCTGCAGAGTCACTTCCAATAGGACCTTGTTTGTTTTATGTCTCATCCAAAGGACGGAGCACAAGGAGGTTAAGTGGCTCACTCAGGGTCGCACACAGTGTGTCAAGCCCTTTTCTTAAGCCACTGGACCACTAAGCCTACAATTAATGATTTGATACAGTTGAAAAGGCTGCTACTATCCTGTATGTTCAGACTGCCAGTTATTTTTTGTAATGAACCCTCAGAGCCTCCTGCCCTAATCCTTCCTTCAAAGTTTAATATTTAAGGAAACGGAACTCACACACACAAATTCAAATCATATTTTAAGTCACCAGTCATAGTAAATTACTGCATGGCTGTTTCTTCCAGTCACTGTGTTCCAGGCTACACGGGTGAAACCTCCCTCATCATTGTAAATATAAAAACCACAACGACTCACCGGTCACAGTAAGTTTTTTCTCTGCAATGCTGGTCCGCCTTGTCACTGAGTTCCAGGCCATGCACATGTAGCTTCCTGTATCAACATTGCTAACAGCATCTATCTGGTATTGGATGCCCTGAGAAGTCTGTCTCCCATTTACATACCAGATGTAAATACAAGGGGGGATAGACTGAGCCAAACACTTGAAGGTCACAGATGAATTGAGAGCGGCTTTGTCTGGTCCTGTAATAGATGCCTGCTCTGGTCCATCTGAAATACACACAAGATAACTGTGAACACTCCCATCCCAGTGGAGCAGGCAGAATGAGTCTGAAAGCACGGAGAAAAGAGGCTCTTTGGATACTTACAATTGACCTCCAATCTATACACAGCGCTCGTTACTTCACTTACAGGGCTATACGCTTTACACTGATATTCTCCATTATCAGACTGCAGGACTGGGTTGAAGGAGACTACACTGCTGTCCACAGACAATGTTATTCTGTCACTAGGGACCAAGGGCTGACCGTCCTTCAGCCAGAGACTTGAGGAAACAATCTGTGATCCAAACACCTGGCAGGTCAGCTTTAGAGCCTGGTTTTCTATTGGCTGGGCTGGGTTTGGTTTCACATTTACATTAGTTATCGGCTCTGTGAATAGAAGGATTCAAGTTATAGTCTTTAACCAATTAATAGCACTGTATAGTATTTTACAAGTACACTAGCTGAGTTGCATGAAAGCTTCCATCAAGAAAACACCTCAGATCTAAATAACTAAGAAAGAGGTGTGAGCCACATTGAGCTGTGAGCCCAGCTTGTTAAGAGGGGCTCCATTAAAGAACCATTGGCAGTGAGAAAGTGGGCTGGACTGTGCAGAGCAGGACAGAGTGAGGTCTGATCCTGCACTATAGATCAGATTTTGGGGTGCTGATATACAGAGTGAGGGATTCTGGTCCATCTAAAATGAACATTCACCTTACAACGCTGTTGAACACAATGAGATCCCATTCAAACAGCAATAGCTACTGAAGCTCCTTGTCATGCATGAGAGCCTGTCACCAAAGGCACAGCACCTCCTCACAGTATCAGAAGGTGGTTTCCTCATCAAAGCAGTGGACTAGTGGTGTTTCCCACACACTACATCCAGAACTTAACTGAGTTTAACTCCTGTTAGAAATACATGCTTTTGTGCACAATATCTCCACAGCACTCAGTAGTGTTCAACTCCTTCACTCAAGCTGATTTTGTTTTTGAAACACGTCTCACAATACTAGATAGGTTTCATTCCGTTCAGGCGTAGGCAGAAAATGGCCCTATTTGTTATATTGGTCATATGAGGCCATATCAGGCCATACCCCAACTAAGACAAATGTGACTTCAGATGTGTGACCAGATCACCCTTCATGAGTGTGTTCTTATAACTTCAGATCTGTGACCAGATCACCCTTCATGAGCGTGTTCTTATAACTTCAGATCTGTGACCAGATCACCCTTCATGAGCGTCTTCTTATAACTGCAGATCTGTGACCAGATCACCCTTCATGAGCGTGTTCTTATAACTTCAGATCTGTGACCAGATCACCCTTCATGAGCGTCTTCTTATAACTGCAGATCTGTGACCAGATCACCCTTCATGAGCGTGTTCTTATAACTTCAGATCTGTGACCAGATCACCCTTCATGAGCGTGTTCTTATAACTGCAGATCTGTGACCAGATCACCCTTCATGAGCGTGTTCTTATAACTTCAGAGGACAACGAAGAAGTTAATTTTGTAAGACTATCCCTTTGGAACATCAGTCTCATTCAATCCATGACTTCTAAATGCAAATCAGATACGAAAAGTACTAACATATACCAGGGGGTAGCGAGAAAAAGATTGCTCCTCAACATGTGACCGCCTCATGCAGTGCAAGCAGTGCAATAAAAAGTGTGTTTTTCGAGTATTTTTCCTATTTGATATGTTGTTATGCTTTGTCTGCTTATTTCCTTAAGCTCAATGGAAAGGCAAGCTTGCTGACAATTACTGATAGGAACACATTCCTTATCTGGGTATGATACATAGAGGGTAGCAATATATCTTGTTAGCAGGGTACATGTGTCAAATAAATGAATTGAGCATGTTTATTAGAAGGGCAGAGAGGGTACCAAGCTACACAGGAAAAGTTACAAAAGAAAGCATTGTAAAAGAATGACGTCACCACAGGATAGCTATAAAAATACTTTTTCAGACGTCTTCTGTTGGACGAGAGGAATGAAGAGACACTACACTCTATTATGCACATAAAGTGACTTTTTAGTACTGCATGCTGTTGAATAAAGTATTAAACGTGGTGAATTAAGTGAATCATTCTTGGTTGATCCACAAAATAAGATTCCCACCAGTGATTCAATAAACTCATGATATCTCTCTTTTGAGGAGGGGGTGTGCCCCCCCCTGCCTCCGACCCAAACATGCTTAATTCATGTGTTCTCAATTGACTTACCATACACTTCCAAGGTAACACTGCCATTGAAGTACTCTCGATTTCCTGATACAACGGTATTGCCACTAAACAGATACACTCCAGCGTCACTGACGTTCGCAGAGCTGAGCCCCAGTGAGCCCGTATTTGTGTTCAGGGTGACTCTGTTCACATAATTAGGGGCTATGACTGGGTTTGATCCGGACCATTTCACCACAGGGATCCCTGCAGGACCGAAAGCCCACTCCACTGAACTCAGAACTCCAGGGGGGTTAATCTCCAGCGTTACGTTGCCTCCAACCTTGCTGATCACAGGGTCTGTGACAGGTTTTACTGCCGCAGCTGAACAAAATCGTAAAAAGAACCAAAAAAAATAGAAACAGAAGTGCTCTTTAATTTAACCCATTGAAAACACAGCATACAGTTAAATGCCCATCGAATAATTAAAAAAAGTACTAATATAAAAGAGGTAGTGAAGAGATTGCTCCTCAGCATGTGACCACACAGTCCATCTGCTCCAATCTCACCAGTGTAATGAAACGACCGCCAAGCCCAATACATGACACTCCGTATTCCATATTTTTATGGATTTGTTCCTTCAAAAGTTGGATCCCCCTCCCCCCCTCCAAGGACAGACCATCACAGTTTACATTTTACCTATTTTTAAGGCTGAGCAGACAGCATGGTGGTACGTCCCCTACCCACATGTTGCAAAGAAAACAACTGATATGCATGTATTCTTAATTGACGTACCATAAATGTACAAGGTAAACTTCCCCTTGAATGTTTCTGCTTCCTGATACAAAGATATTTTCATCCATATGCTGTACCAATACTTTGCCGAGATTTCTAAATGAGCCATCAGGTATCTCTCTGCTTCAGACGCACTGGGATAAATAACTTACCATAAACTTTCAAGGTAACGTTTCCCTCGAATGAGACTCTGTTTCCTGACACAATGATAATGCCATCAAACACATACACTCCGTCGTCATTGCGGTTCACAGATCTGAGCTCTAGTGATCCTGTAGTTGTGTTCAGCGTGACTCTGTTCACGTATCCAGGGTCTATGACTGGGGTGGAACTGGTAAGTGACACCACAGTGATACCTTTAGGGCTAAAAACCCAAGACACTGCAGCTAGAGCTCCAGAGGGTTCAATATGCAGCATTACATTGTCTCCAACCTCACAGATTACAGGGTCCGTGACAGGTTTTATTACCAGTGTTGACGATCCTAAAAAAAAACCAGCATTGTAAATATTCTGTCAAACTGTAAGATGTCTGTTATTACTATCCTTAACATTATTAGCAGCAGGAGTAGTGGTGGTAGATATAACATCACAACAACTAGTAAATACTCAAATGAACTGTTAAACTGATCAACAAAACTGGATATTTGCATATGCTTAACATCTGTAACACGTTAAAACATAGTGCTGTATACAAATATTATGTTTAGCTGAAGGCATTACGTGTGTAAGTGTCCCATTACAGCACTCTCACATGCAGCTGGAAAGTTTAACGATGCAACACTGTTACCTTTTAGAAACAGCAGGAGCCCCAGCATCAGAAGTGCTGCTTGCGAGTTCTCCATGGTCGTGTGAGGTGTGAGTGCTTTCCTGGACTGCATTGTGTATGTGCCACACGCCCTCCCCCAGTGAATCAACTGATCTGTTTCCTGGAGAAGGAAACTGCTCCTAATTGTTACACTCAAACAGCACAGCAGCACTGGCAGGCAGATCTGACGATGGAAGCACACTTACTAAACTGGATTATCATATCGCTATGTGCAGGTAAAAAATAAAAAAAATGTAGATATATATATATAATATATATATATATATATATATATATATATATATATATATATACAGAATACAGTATGTTGTGAGGATTTTTAAATATAGATTTTTTTTTAATTTAAGGTTGTTTAGCTTTGGAAGTAAAACCTGTCACAGATCCTGTAATCAGCCAGGCTGGAGACAATGTACAGCTGGAGATGAAACCCCCTGGAGTTCTGCGTTCAATGATATGGTCTTTCAGCCCTGCAAATATCTTTGTGGTGTCGTGGGTCGGATTCAACCCAATCGTAGCTCCTGGGTATGTGAACAGAGTCACCCTGAACGCAACCACAGGATCACTGGAGTTCTGTGAAACTCAGCGATTCCGGAGTCTATACATTTCAGGGCCTTATCGAGGGACCAGGAAATGTGCAAAATATCAATGGGTGTGTTACCTTGAAAGTTTATGGTAAGTTATTTATCCAAATGAGTCTTACATAGAAGAGTAGGTGGTCCAATGGCTAAAGAAAAGGGGCTTGATACCAGGAAGTTCCAGGTTCAATCCTAGCTCAGCCATTGACTGTGTGTGACCTTGAGCACAACCTTCTTGTGCTCTGACCTTCAGACGAGACGTAAAACTGAGGTCTTATTGTAAGTGCTGTAGCAGTTGTGATGCATAGTTCACCCCCTAGTCTATATTACATAAAAGTGTCTACTAAATAATAGAGGGATGCCTTATGGTTTGATTATAAATCTGGCTGAGCAGAGTTTTGGGGCATGCAGAACAGAGGCTCTCCTGTATTACTCTACTAACACCATCGCTCACTGCTAGTGGAGGAGCAGGTACACATGTATCACAATTTCATGGAATATAATCTGTCTGATTGTCTTGTTAAAATGGAGTTTTCCATCTATTAAAAAAAAAAAAATGAAAACTTTTTAATCTAAGAGAAAGTTTAAACACTTAAGAGAAGTCCTTAAAAAGAGTCGACCTGATTGCACATTTGTGGACATTCTTTTGTGGGGTAGAAATAAGCCTTTGATATTTTAAACCCAACAATCTTAATAAATGTATCTTTTTAAGACTTTTATCTATTTATTTTACTGTGTGATGAACATCCACTAACTACATGTGTAGTTTGAGTGCTGCTGTTCTACACATCAAGACTTAGCGCTGCAGTTCTATGCCTCAGCATACATCTCCTACTAGATGGTATTGATATAAACCTCTGCCCTGATCTATGGGACTCCCACCCTACCCTGCACCACTCTCTGGAGCTCATCTGCTTTTTTAACACATTAGAGAGGCACAGCGGTCCTGCTTAAACACCTCTTCAGCTGTAACTCACACCTCTTTCTTAGTTATTTAGATCTGAGGTGTTTTCTTGATGGAAGCTTTCATGCAACTCAGCTAGTGTACTTGTAAAATACTATACAGTGCTATTAATTGGTTAAAGACTATAACTTGAATCCTTCTATTCACAGAGCCGATAACTAATGTAAATGTGAAACCCAACCCAGCCCAGCCAATAGAAAACCAGGCTCTAAAGCTGACCTGCCAGGTGTTTGGATCACAGACTGCTTTCTCAAGTCTCTGGCTGAAGGACGGTCAGCCCTTGTCCCTAGTGACAGAATAACATTGTCTGTGGACAGCAGTGTAGTCTCCTTCAACCCCGTCCTGCAGTCTGATAACGGAAAATATCAGTGTAAAGCGTATAGCCCTGTAAGTGAAGTGACGAGTGCTGTGTACAGATTGGAGGTCAATTGTAAGTATCCAAAGAGCCTCTTTTCTCCGTGCTTTCAGACTCATTCTGCCTGCTCCACTAGGATGGGAGTGTTCAGTTATCTTGTGTGTATTTCAGATGGACCAGAGCAGGCATCTATTACAGGACCAGACAAATCCGCTCTCAATTCATCTGTGGCATAAACATTCTGCACTGAAGATGTATTCTTTTTTTGTATGGTGAGCGGACAACATTCACTACACTGACCCAAAACAACAAAGTGGTGAAAGGATAGAGATGGAAGAAGAGACCACCAGTGAAGACGCCCAAATCCCAGAATGGTCCGTTGCAAACCACAGGCTACCCCCATTACAAACGATGAATACGCAGTGATGAGAAGGAACAGACCAGCAGTGTAGCAGAGCCAGGGTAGGGGTGAAGAGGTGAATTCCAGCCCCTGACAAAGACCAACATTTCCACCTGGACCATCCTTACATCCAGCGGTCTATTCAAATCCTGTACTCCCGCAGTTTAATAATTCAGATAGAACCCACTGTGTAGCAGGGTTATGCAAACAAACATCTCATCCATTCCCTTTGAGTCTCTGTAAACCATTACAAATCACATTACCAATCCCTTTGCATGAGGAAAGCTGCTTTAAAAAATGACTAAATAACAAAACTAACATAACTGTGAGTAACTGTTTAATTTGAACATATAATGCCCCTCCCAAAAATTGCCTTTATCAGAGTTGTTTGTTTTGCTATTTTGTACTTTATAAATGCTGCTATAAGGATATCGGCACTATTAATAATGTAATCCTAGGGTTGCTCCTTCTACAATTCTCAATTAAAAACTCAAATTCATCTTCCCTGTATTTGAGTAAGGGCGTTACATTAGCAAGTTTGCCCATCCCTCCCCCACATCAGCAATCGTTTACTTTCTAAGGGGTGAAAGGTTAATTATTAAACTAGGTGGTTTGTGATCTCAGAGCTTATCATATAACGTTAATGACATTCCATCCAAACTACAGTACTGAGGGCAGATTTTGATGAGTTTATCACCTAACCTTCACAAGGTGGTGAATTCAAGAACTGTTTGTTTGTTCAGGAAAAATATGCTGAAGAGCATTATTAGATTAGGGGAAGGCAGTATTCAGTCCCTGTGCAGGTGTATGTCTACCTGGATTATTAAACAAGTCTTTAGCCCCGCGCCCCTAATACACAGGTAGTAAACAAGCTGTTGTATCTCGGTTGAGCTATAATGCATCAGAAACACCTTAAAAGAAATACATACAATAAATGTTTTCAACTTAGTCTGCATTTTCAGCCCCCCTTGCAAATAAGACTTTTATTACACCTTTCTTAAAGAAATAGTTTACATTTTTAAAAAGACTAGGTCTAAGTCTAATGGTGACTCCAAGGTGCCACCTCATTGGCTTCTATTGCCCCCCGCCCCCCAAAAAAAAATATGTATAAAATCGCTGGTACTGAAAATATTTCAAACCATGTGCATGTTTAGTTAATGATTTAAAATCAATAATACATAATTATATATTTATTTTTGTTTTTATGACTTAGCTTAAACTACAGCTGTGAGTCTGTTGGGATAGGTCTCTACCAACTTTGCACACCTAGATTTGGCAATATTTGACCATTCTTCTCTACAAAACTGTTCAAGCTCTGTCAAGTTCCTTCGGGAGTCTGTAATCTTCAAGTCATGCCACAAATTTTCGACTGGATTTAGGTCGGGGCTCTGACTGGGTCACTCAAGGACATTTACCTTTTTGTTTCTTACCCACTCCAGTGTAGCTTTGGCTGTGTGCTTTGGGTTGTTGTCATGCTGAAAGGTGAACTTCCGTCCCAGCTTCAGCTTTCTTGCAGAGGGCAACAGGTTTTCCTCAAGGACTTCTCTGTACTTTGCTCCATTCATTTTCCCTTCTATCCTGTCAAGTGCCCCAGTCCCTGCCGATGGGAAACATCCCCATAACATGATACTGTCAGCACCATGCTTCACAGTAGGGATGGTGTTCTTTGGGTGATGCGCTGTGTTGGGTTTGCGCCAAACATAACGCTTTGCATTTAGGCCAAACATTTGCATTTTAGTTTCATCAGACCACAAAACGTTTTGCCAGATGGCTACAGAATCTCCTCAGTGTTTTTGTACATACTTCAAACAGGATTCAAGGTGAGCTTTCTTGAGTACTGGCTTCCTTCTTGCCACCCTACTGTACAGGCCAGATTTGTGGAGTGTTTGGGATATTGTTGTCACATGCACACTTTGACTGGTCTTGGCCATAAAAGCCTGTAGCTCTTGCAAAGTTGCCATTGGCCTCTTGGTAGCCTCTCTGATCAGTCTCCTTCTTGCTCAGTCATCCAGTTTGGAGGGACAGCCTGATCTAGGCAGGATCTTAATAATCGTCTTGACCATGCTCCAAGGGATATTCAAGGCCTTTGATATTTTTTTATACCCATCCCCTGATCTGTGCCTTTTAACAACTTTGTCCTGGAGTTCTTTTGAAAGCGCCTTGGTGCTCAGGGTTGAGTCTTTGCTTTGAAATGCACTACCCAGCAGAGGGAACCTACAGAAACGGCTGAATTCATATGAATCACTACAATTTAACACAGGTGGAGGCCACTTAACTTGGTGTGTGATTTTGAAGGTGACTGATTACACCTGAGCTAAATTAGAATTGCTATTACAAGGGGGCTGGACACTTATCCAACCAAGCTATTTCAGTTTTTTATTTTTAATTAATTTTCTACAAATTTGTAGAATATTTTTCACTTGTAAGTTGTGGGGTAGGATGTGTAGATAAATGAAAAATCTGTGGGCATTCCCTGTAACAGAGCCACACTCATTACTGTTACTTGAGACGCACATTAATCTGAGGACAGCGAAATCGATTATTCTAAAAGCAATTCAAAATGAAATTTAAGACTAATTTTGTTCTTTATCTTTTCTTTCCTGTTTAAACTGTAACCAGTCTCTCTTGCTGCATGCTTGCTGGCTAGTGGATGCATTTATTATTGTATTGTTATGGTATTTGTTTTAAATGTAAATACAACAATAAGCAACTTAACACAGATATGACATAGCAAACTAGGTCAGGACCAGCAGTGGGAACAGAGTATTAGTGTTAGCTGAAGAATGACACAGAACTGTACACCCCTACTATATGCAGCCCCAGAAACTGCTAGTAAATAGGGACAGGTTGTTGACTGTACCCTACAAATTCACGCCCATTGCATTCTGGTACTTGTAGTCCTGCATGCCGTCAGGTTTTTCTTTTTAAACTCAACTCACATCAGCTTGCATGATGGTATTTGTAGGCTTTCCATTTATAACTCGCATTGCATTATGGTATTTGAAATGCAGTTTTTAAACTCGCATCACAATGTGTTCTAAAACATGAAACGTTATTTAACCCATCCGAATGAAACTTTCTTTAAATAGTCACAGCTTGGGGATCTGGGAGCCAATGAAACCAAATTGGATTTTGTGCGCGCTACAGAGACCTGGTTACTTTGTAGTCTTTGGGAAATGTTGATTACTTAAATAATTTTTCAAACTCCACGTGCTTCAGCCGAGGGCTCCCCTGGACTGATTTAGCTGGCGGTCTCCTGACTGCTTGATTCGCTCTTCAGGTAGAGAAGAGATGGAGGGGGGGCAGCTGTGTGGATGCGCTGGTGTTTGGTCAAAGCCCCCGACTCTTTGAAACTCTTCCCACATTCGGAGCATAGATACGGCCTCTCTCCGGTGTGAACCCGCTGGTGGGCTTTGAGGGTCACCACCCTCTTGAAACTCTTCCCGCACTCGCTGCAGCTGAAGGGGGTCTCCCCCGTGTGAATGCGTAGGTGAGCCTTGAGGTCTCCGGACTGCTTGAAGCTCCTGTCGCACTCGGTGCAGTGATATGGCTTCTCTCCCGTGTGAACGCGCTGGTGCGTTTTCAGATTGCCCAGGTGTTTGAAACTCTTCCCGCATTCGGAGCAGCGGTAAGGCATATCTCCCGTGTGATTGCGCTGGTGGGCTTTCAGCTCCCCGGACTGCTTGAAGCTTTTTCCGCAGTCCGAGCAGTGATAGGGAGTCTCACCGGTGTGAATGCGCACGTGCCTTTTCAACGTCTGCAGCTGCCGGAAGCTCTTCCCGCATTCCGGACAGGGGAAAGGCGTTTCCCCAGAATGGATGCGTCGATGCGCCTTCAGGTTCCCTAAGTTTTTAAAGCTCTTGTCGCATTCCGGGCAGCGATATGGCGCCTCTCCAGTGTGGATACGCTGGTGGGATTTGAGGTCTCCCAACTGCCGGAAGCTCTTCCCGCAATCTGAGCAATCATGGCTCTTCCCGGTGTGAAAGCGCTGGTGGGCTTTGAACTTGGAAAGCTGGTTGAATTTTTTCTCGCATTGGGAGCACTGTAAAGAGGTCTCCGACGCGTGGGCACGCAAGTGTCTTCTCAGAGTCTGCAGCTGAACGAAACTCTTGCCACATTCGGGGCAGATGTACAGGGTGTCTGTCGAAAGACTTGCTTCTTCATGTTTTTTTAAGTCTTTGTTAGATTCCAGTTCTGGGTCAATGACCTCTTTTTTAATGTGGACAGATTCCGTATCGCTCTGTTCTTTAGCGCAGACAGACCCTGGTTCACTGGCTTCATCGATGGGGTTAGATTTCGATCCTGCATCAGCTAGCTTCTTTATCACCTTCACAGGCCCCAGTTCACCGATATCCCCTGCAATCTGGTCAGGGTGCAGTGTGGGGAGATGGACCAGCTCCATTTTCTCAAATCCTGGAGGGCTTGTGTTTCTTCAGTGCCTGGGTCACTACACAAAAAATAAATAAATAAATACACTTCTGAATTGTTCTTTTTTTACTTGATAATAGCTAACAAATGAATTTATTCATTATATTAGGCACAAATGTTTTGTAAGAAACACACATTTTTGATGTAAAGTGTTGTACTGTATGTGGGATTGCATTAGGTTCTAAGCAAGAAGAGTCAAATTTAATTGCTTTAAGACATGTCCCTTCCCATCTTATGGTGTAATGATTCTACTCCAATATTGAAATAATAGTTAATCATTTTCTTTAAAAAAAAAAAACAACTTTTTAAACTTGTCTGGAGAACCCTAAATGCCAGGACTGAACATTCAATTCAAATATCACGTGACACTATGACCTTTCCGCTGTCTATATAGTTGAAAGGTCACAGAGCAGGCCAATGAAAAAGGTAAAGGTTGGTCACTGAATTTAGTTTATTCTAATATTTCTAGGTCACATTACCACACGACCGGAATGTGTTACAAAGTGTACATCTATTTTATTAATATGTGTAATAAACTATTCCGGTTTAAATACTTTCTGAAAAATACACAGGTATATAGGATGTCAATGTGAGCGCACGGGTATACAGGATGTCAATGTGAGTGACACATAGCCACATACATATACATTTTGAGCTGTAACTTTTTTTTTAATAATATAGAGCTTCTTGCTTTTTTCCTGTTTAGTTTATTACAAATAGTTTAGCTGCTGGTACTTGCTAGAGTCGCAAAGCGGATTGCGAAAAACCCCCAAAATATATATTATCCACAACGTTCAACACTTGATAAACACTCTCCGATCGATACTACCAATCTACAACATTATGAATAAATACATTTGGAATCGAAATATTTTCGTTAGCACACGGGTTAATTTTACAAAAAGGATTTTTGTTTACAACCTCCCGGCGTGCAACGTAATATATATATATATATGTGTGTGTGTGTGTGTGTGTGTGTGTATGCAGCTTACCTTATGCCTTAATATAACCGCAGCGGAGCTATGGCGTGTAAATTTGCACCAAACTCTTGTGTCCAGGTGTTGTGTAGTAATTCTGTATTTTGTTCGATTAAACAATGCAATTCCGAGTTTGCAATGCGAATCGCACCCAATTCAATGAGCTTTCCTCTGGATCGCAAAACTGCAGCACACCCACGTGACCCGCGCGAACCCGCCCCCCGCTGTGTCTCATTCGCTGAGGGATACCGTTCGAGCTGGCAGGATCGCGGGGTTCATTTGTGTAGATTGGCGTCAGTCAAACCAATCGGGGGACGCTCACATGTTCACGGTCACGTATTGAAGTGCATATTCAGAAGCGCACTTTCATTACTGTGTTCTCCTCTATTCAGTGTCTATATATCTATATATCTATATCTCTATATCTCTATATCTATATCTATATCTATATCTATATCTATATATATATATATATATATATCTATATCTATATCTATATCTATATCTATATAGACACACATACACACACGCCACTTTAGGAATTATGCCGAAAAAAAGCATGTATTTTCGGAACGCAGTTAAATTTGTGTTGGGCAATGGTCGAGTATCTTTATTATTATTTATTTTATTTAGCAGACACCGTTAGTAAGGAGGACATATGGAGAATAGAGTATGCGAACTGTGTATCAGCTGCAGAGTGACTCACAACATCTCACCCGAAAGACGGAGCACAAGGCGGTTAAGTGACTTGCTCAGGATCGCACTGTGAGTCAGTGGCTGAGCTGGGATTTGAACCGGGGACCACCTTCCTTTAACCAGATAGACAAGAACATATTTTCAGTGATAGGAAAGCATCTTTACAGGTAATCTCCCTGTGAGCAGTTCAGTCTCTGTGCCTGGACTGGGGGGAGCACCCTTTCTCTTATGGGGTGAGGGTTGGATGGAGGGAGCAGTTCTGTCTCTGTGCCTCAAGCCTGCCCTGGACCAGAGGGAGCACCCTTTCTCTAAGGGACCCATAATGAGTCATATTAACACAATTTAAATGGAGGACGCGTGGAGTGAGCACTCCTTTGCTAGTCCTCGGTTAGCCATGGTTTGAGTTGAGAGTGCACCCATGGGCATTTGGGGTTTGAGAAAAACGTGCTACTTTCTAGCTGAACTTTTCAAGCAGAATTCCGTGTTGCTCTTTCCATATAAAGGTAATCATTCCGGTTATGAGATCCTTATCTTTTGCAATATGAATGGCTTTTTCCCAGTTCTAGCATGTTCATGTGAAACATCCACATCTGTGTTTTCCCCAAAGAAGGAAGTCTTAACTCTTGTTTCTAGATGTAGTTTGTTCATGAGAACATCCTCAGATGTATTTGCAAAATAAAAAAAAAAACCAAAAACATAATGTAGATCTTTTATTTAACATCATGTAATCAAAGAAACTACAAAATGATATCGTAATAGCCATAATTTCGAAATGTCACATTTTTGTTAAGTATATGGAAAACTACAAAGCTGTACAGAATTTAATATATTAACATTATTTAGCGGGTTTCATTTCACTTCATAAAACAAAATGCGTTAATTCTACAGGGTGATGCAAAACTTTTAGCCATTGCTGTAGGATTAGCACCCATTATAGGTTTGATTATTTAGTTCCACTTGTTTCAGTTAACCAGGGTTGGGTTTGGTACGCTGCAATCAAGATAAGTCAGCGCAGATTTGCAGGATTTTCTAGTTCGCATTTTAGTCCACTTGATGTGGACTGGAATAAATCATCGGTACGCTGCAACTGACCCTGCTATGACTGTTTGCAAAAATCATCAGGTTCTCCGATGCTGTTTTATTGTTAGTTTCGCTCTGGTGAGCACAGGTTGCTTCTCTCTCTGACGGTGTCGGACACAAAACTTCCCAGTATGGCTTCTGGGTCTAACGAAATGTCGGCTAATATTTAATACGTGTAAAATGACCTATTTATTTATGCATAAGAGGAGGAACCAGAGACATGGCACGCCCTGTCACACTGACTTGCCTTCCTTCCTGTCATTAACCAGCCAGCGGCTTTCACCCACTAACTTGCTTTAACCTGAACCTTTCATTCAACTTTATGAAGCAAAATCAGTTACTTTTAGAGGGTGATGATGCTAAACTTTTGGCCATAGCTGTATATTAGCACTAGTATGTACTACCATATGTTAAGGTAACCTCAGATTTGGACAAATCAGGGTCAGTGACATGACCCAGGAAGTGCAACACTGCCTGAAAGTATGGTTTGCAAACAGAGATTTCTTCAAAGTGTAGTACTGTGTGTCACCAGGTTTACTAGAACGCGTGTTCCTTCCAAAACTGAACATTGGAAACTTTTTACAACGAACGACACAACACGTAAGAGTTACTTAATTACTTTGTTAGCTTTAAGGAAAAAAAAACCAAACATTATAATCGTTATATTCTTTAATGTAGAACACACAACATTCATTTCGTTTTTGCATACTCTACCTTGTACAAGAGGCAAGTATAATAAATCACTTATTTTAAAGTTGGGCTTGTGAGGTGGTAACAACATCTTAAATATTGTAACGTTTTTGGACTCCGGCCTTATGGACTCAGACGGAGGCACTGATGGTAGTGAACGGGTGAGGTCAGCCCGTATATATTTAGAATAGAGGTTAGCGGGGTGAAAGAGCACAGGATAGGCAGCAGTACTGGGGGAGGGGTTGAACACACACACACACACACACACTGCTCTCCTGATGCAGCTCCTCAGGCTTATCGCTCAGACTCCTGTCTGGCTTCCTTTCTCCTTCTCAGTCGCTCCTATGGCTTGCCCTCTTCCTCCCTTCCACACCCCCTCCTTGTGTCATTCCCGTCGCTCTTATATGCTGTCCCGCCCCCTCTCTCTTCTCTGATTGGAGGAGACCTCTTGGTAGCCTTTCCCCTCTGCCCAATCAGCGTCCTCGCCACCTGTCCATTATGGGTGGTCTGCCGAGATTCCCGCCACCTCTCGAGGTCGTTACACTGTGTAAAAACATGTTTTAAAAACTGTATTCACCCCAAACAAAGAATATCCGGTTAAACTCAGCAGAAGTTGCATGAAGGCCACATTTCTATGTTATAAACACCTGTACCATTGATCTGCTACATCTATTATTCCACTACATACATCAACACAGCTGAGCATATTTAGATATTTAGATATATATTAGAGATATTTAAAGCTTAGGCGTTGATTTGGGATTCACTGGATATATATTTTACAATACAAGGGAACCACTTATTTCCAGGATCATTATCCAGGGTAATGATCCAGTGATGAAAAATGCTCGAAAATACTATTAGAGGAAAGGATTTTGCAGTTTCAAATGACTACGAAACAATTCACATGCTTTTAAAAAGGGGCCTTTGACAAAACAGATGACACAAAGGTCATTTCCTAGACTCAGCTATTTTAATGCAGTGGTCTTCAGTTGTAAAACTGTGCCAATTAAAAGTATTGAAAAAATGATGCACGACTAGTGTATCTACGGAGTCATTCTACTACCTGTACTGTAGTCTCAACCCTTACATTTCTGAATAAGAAGTTAGTACATTTGTTCGGAATGCAATTACCTGTTGAGAAATACACACCGTCTGATCTGACACTGCCAGCGGTCTCAATCCAGTTTTAAAAGCATTTTGTTACCTAGTTCTTGTTTTGCCACTTTTGGAAAACCATCCTGCAATTGTTATGCAGTATAAATTCTGTCCACATCAGGACTGGCACATGTCATTTTTCAGTTCAGTTGTACAGTGACCCAGAATAAGTATTCTGCTGCTTTCTGGTGCTTGTGGGTTGGCCCCTGGCTTGCTTACAAAAGATCTTGTTATCCCTACATAGCTGAATGAATTATTTTGGGCACTCCTGAAAATAACCACAAATTCAAGCCCTAGTTATAAGATGTACAGATCTGGCCAAACATTGTGCATCATCTGGAATTTTAGTATTAAGACAATTAAATAAAAAAACTATATGAACATAATTTATATATTTTATTTAACATAATGCAAGCGAAGAAACAAAACAAAAACAATTATCACAAGTGTCTACCGGAAGCCATATTAGTAGTACAATATTTCATGTTAGATTTCGAAATGTCATATTTTTTAATTTCGCTAAGGATATGGAAAACTACAAAGCGGTCTGTAGTTAACGTAACATTATTCAGCAGGTTTCACTGGACTTTATGAAGTAAAATGAGTTAATTCTATAGGGGGATGCCAAACTTTTGGCAGGAGTCGTACAGTAGTAAGCAAGTTTGAAACACGGGTAACAAATGCCCGCAGGGCCAGTTCAAAACTTATTTTGAGCCACAACAATTTCCACATTCGACGCAGTGAGCGAATTCCTCATCTGTGAATGCGCTGGTGTTTGGTCAAAGCCCCCGACTCTTTGAAGCTCTTCCCACATTCGGAGCACAGATACGGCCTCTCTCCGGTGTGAACCCGCTGGTGGGCTTTGAGGGTCACCACCCGACTGAAACTCTTCCCACACTCGCTGCAGCTGAAGGGGGTCTCCCCCGTGTGAATGCGTAGGTGAGCCTTGAGGTCTCCGGACTGCTTGAAGCTCCTGTCGCACTCGGTGCAGTGATACGGCTTCTCTCCCGTGTGAACGCGCTGGTGCGTTTTCAGATTGCCCAGGTGTTTGAAACTCTTCCCGCAGTCGGAGCAGTGGAAAGGCGACTCTCCTGTGTGAATGTACTGGTGGGTCTTGAAGTTGCCCAGGTTTTTGAAGTTCTTGCCGCACTCGGAGCAGTGGTACGGTTTCTCTCCGGTGTGGATCCGTAGGTGGGAGCGCAGGTTGCCTGTGTTTTTGAACCTCTTCCCACATTCCGTGCAGTGGTAGGGCATCTCGCCCGTGTGCGTGCGCTGGTGGGATTTCAGGTTCCCCAAGTTTTTGAACCCCTTTCCACAGTCTCTGCAGTAATAGGGCAGTTCTCCCGTGTGAGAGCGCATGTGGGCTTTGAACTTCACCAGCTGGCTGAAGCTCTGGTCGCACTCCGAGCACTGAAAGGAAGTCTGGGTGGCGTGGGTGCGGATGTGTCTTTTCAGAGTCTGCAGCTGGTTAAAACTCTTCCCACATTCAGTGCAGATGTACAGGGTGTCAGTCGAGGGGCTTTCTTTGGACGCCTTTTTGTTGGCGTTTTTCGTCTCCTTCATTTTAGCAGGCTCCAGTTCCTGGTCAATAAGTTCTTCTTTAACACGGACAGCTTCCTGGTCGTTGCTTTTCTGTTCATCATGCTCAACAGTGTCCTTTGCAGCCCTGTCAGGGTCCTCTGTACCCTGGTTAGATCCCAGTTTTGCACTCTTTCCTATCTCCTGGGCAGGTCCTCGCTCACTGACATCCTCAGCAATCTGGTCAGGCTCCATCCTTTGTACCTTTACAGCGCCTGTGGCAGAAAACAAGAGTGTTACTAAAGGATACATAAGGACCATTTTGTCCCCGCATGGGCCTCTCAGAACTACATTTCTCATCATCCTCCCGCTCACTGGTAAATCCATCTCAGTTACATATGTGAGCAGGAGGATGATGGGAAATGTAGTTCTGAGAGGTACATGGGAAGCCATCTTGAGGCAGGGAATGCAATTTCAAAGTTCAAAAAAGTGGTCAAAATGCATCCAAATAAATAAAAAAATGAAAACACACACCTTATGCAAACAGTTGCAGCAACACATGGGAACATGTGACACAATAAAATAAAGGTCCTTTAGAGGGGAGGCATGCCTTGATTTAGTCTTTTTCAAATAACGAAGATAGAATAACTAAAACAGAGGTCAGAGAACCACTGGCAAACTCAGACCACAACATGGTCTCATGGTCTCATTTGAAGTGTTTTTTAAATCCCCAAAAGAAATGACTAAAGCTAAGGTTTACAATTTTAGAAAAGCAAACTATGAAGGTATGAAACAGAGACTAACAGAAGTAGATTGGAGTAAAATAGAGAAAACACCCACAGAAGAAGGATGGTTGTTCTTCAAAAATGTAGTACTAGAGGCACAAAACAATTATATCCCTAAAGTAGACAAATCTAAATGTAAAACTAAATTGCCAAAATGGTTTAATAGATCAATTAAAAAAAATATTCAGCGAAAAAAGGCACTTTACAGAGCATTAAAAAAGGACCAAAAAGAAAGTATGCAGAAAGAGTACACAGAACTGCAAACGCAAGTCAAAAAGGAAGTTAGAAAGGCCAAGAGAGAAATAGAAATAAACATTGCTAAGGGAGCTAAAACCAATTCCAAAATGTTTTTCCAATATTACAACAGCAAGAGAACATTCAAAGAGGAGATTAAATGTTTAAGAGATACAAATGGCAAAATCATAGATGAAGAAAAAAAAATAGCAAATATGTTAAATGATTACTTTTCACAAGTTTTTACAAAGGAAGATACTGACAACATGCCCCACATGTCATCCAATTCCTGTCCAGTTTTAAATAACTTTAGCATAACTGAGGCAGAAGTGTTAAAGGGACTAGGAGCTCTTAAAATAAACAAATCCCCTGGGCCGGATGAGATCCTCCCAGTAGTACTCAAAGAAATGAAAGAAGTAATTTACAAACCGCTAACCAAGATCATGCAGCAGTCTCTTGACACAGGGGTGGTACCGACAGACTGGAAAATTGCAAACGTAATACCGATCCACAAAAAGGGAAACAAAACTGAACCAGGTAACTACAGACCAGTAAGCCTGACTTCTATTATATGCAAACTTATGGAAACTATAATAAGATCCAAAATGGAAAATTACCTATATGGTAACAGGGTCCTGGGAGACAGTCAACATGGTTTTAGGAAAGGGAGATCGTGTCTAACTAACTTGCTTGATTTTTTTGAGGATGCAACATCCATAATGGATAATTGCAAAGCATATGACATGGTTTATTTAGATTTCCAGAAAGCTTTTGACAAAATCCCGCACAAAAGATTAATTCTCAAACTGAACGCAGTTGGGATTCAAGGAAACACATGTACATGGATTAGGGAGTGGTTAACATGTAGAAAACAGAAAGTACTGATTAGAGGAAAAACCTCAGAATGGAGTGTGGTAACCAGCGGTGTACCACAGGGATCAGTATTAGGTCCTCTGCTATTCCTAATCTACATTAATGATTTAGATTCTGGTATAGTAAGCAAACTTGTTAAATTTGCAGACGACACAAAAGTAGGAGGAGTGGCAAACACTGTTGCAGCAGCAAAGGTCATTCAAAATGATCTAGACAAGATTCAGAACTGGGCAGACACATGGCAAATGACATTTAATAGAGAAAAGTGTAAGGTACTGCACGCAGGAAATAAAAATGTACATTATAAATATCATATGGGAGATACTGAAATTGGAGAAGGAATCTATGAAAAAGACCTAGGAGTTTTTGTTGACTCAGAAATGTCTTCATCTAGACAATGTGGGGAAGCTATAAAAAAGGCTAACAAGATGCTCGGATACATTGTGAAAAGTGTTGAATTTAAATCAAGGGAAGTAATGTTAAAACTGTACAATGCACTAGTAAGACCTCATCTTGAATACTGTGTTCAGTTCTGGTCACCTCGCTATAAAAAAGATATTGCTGCTCTAGAAAGAGTGCAAAGAAGAGCGACCAGAATTATTCCGGGCTTAAAAGGCATGTCATATGCAGACAGGCTAAAAGAATTGAATCTGTTCAGTCTTGAACAAAGAAGACTACGTGGCGACCTAATTCAAGCATTCAAAATTCTAAAAGGTATTGACAGTGTCGACCCAAGGGACTTTTTCAGCCTGAAAAAAAAAAACAAGGACCAGGGGTCACAAATGGAGTTTAGAAAAAGGGGCATTCAGAACAGAAAATAGGAGACACTTTTTTACACAGAGAATTGTGAGGGTCTGGAATCAACTCCCCAGTAATGTTGTTGAAGCTGACACCCTGGGATCCTTCAAGAAGCTGCTTGATGAGATTTTGGAATCAATAAGCTACTAACAACCAAACGAGCAAGATGGGCCGAATGGCCTCCTCTCGTTTGTAAACTTTCTTATGTTCTTATGTTCTTATGTACCCTTTAAGCTGCATTCATTTGTCGCTTTGCACAAATCTTCCAATGAATTTGATGTGTTTTCATAATATGTAGAAACCACAGAGAATATATCAGGGAACACACTTAAAAGGATATTACACGGGTAATGGAGTGATCATCATTTCATTCTGTCTCAGCTTTGAGCTTGCTTGTCCGGACAATTTAAATTCTGCTTTAAATTTGTGATTAGCCAAACAAAAAATATTAAAAAAAAAAAATTATTAAGTGTATTTATTTGTGTTTCGCTGGCAATAACCTGAGGCAAGCCAGAGTTGGATTTGTGAAACACATTACAATTACCGATCACTTTCTTTCTGCAGTGAGGATGCGAAAATTGAAGACTGCAAAGTTCATAAAAAAATCTGTTAGTCTCATTCCAAGTAAGTGAAACATCTGCTATCGAATAAACGGTATTTGAGTAATTGCAAAAAAATAAAAAAATAAAAAAAAAAAAATAAAAAAAACTGCTATATTTTAGTGTATTTTAGTATTAACGTAATTGCAGTAAGACAACCAAAATTAACGTAATTGCAAATTATATATAATATTATATATATATATATATTATATATATATATATATATATATATATAGTGAGATATATATATATAGATATAATACTATATATATATATATAAGCTATATATATAGCTTATACAATGTAATCTTCACAATAAAATGCAGACCTGACTGCCTTCCCCTTTTTGACCTATTTACATTCTAGTTCAATCTACAACAAAGCATTGTATTGACAGAAATGTATGTTAACGACTATTCTGCTTCATAATAAAATACCTTAGCACCGCTGCACGATTCCCTGAATCCGTGTTTCAACCGAGAGTCTCCGTGCTTGCTACCGATCTTCAGGACTCGAGGCTTCCTACAGTAATGTATATACACTACAGAGTTTAATAAAATCAAATCTCATCGTTTGGAGATTACAAAACAAAACGCGTAGCACTACTTTGTTTGATTGCTGTCCTCTCTCCTTCCGGCACAAATGTGTGTGTGTGTTTTTTTTTTTTTTTTTTAAACCCGCCCCTTCTGCCTCTGAGTATCAATCACTGTGGTTTTTAAAATGGCGATTGCAAGTCTTCACATTAACAGTCGATCATTCTCGCTATTTACCGGATGTTTTAAACTACTACAGGGGTAGCGAGCGGTGGTAATGTTCTGAGGCTGAACCTACAGTGAAAACTTTACCCAGTTTCCAGATTTTAACCTGAAGAAGAAAGGTATCACAAAAAAACACCACCTCATTTCAAGGCTGAAACACAGCTGTACTGGAACCTTTGTGTGGTAGTGAAAAGGTTAATGTTGACTGGACAACACAGATATTGGAACTTTACTGAGAAGACTACCGATCCATCCCAAACAGCAAGACAAAACCCTAACCTTAAAAAATGCATGATCTTAACATGCTATATCTGGATACACATACAACACAATGAAGCTAAATATTATACAGTAGAGCAAATTTATTTGAATTCTCATACAGAGAATTGGAGTACATATCCAATTCCAGCATACAGTACACTGCTACAAGGCCCTCATTTAGCATTGAATGTCGTTTAATGAAACACTGCACACTTTCTTAAATAGGTCATGTCCCACAGTTGTGTCTTACTTCGACTTTTACATATATATCTAAAGAATCCTTTATCTTTCTAAGGACACTCTTTGGCACAGGTAATTGATATCATAATGTGTCTATAATTCCAACGTATAGAGGGAGCCACTGGTCCAACTGCGTTGGTACAGTCACATTTTTTTTGTATTTATCTAGGAGAAACTTTGTATCAAAGTTTTCACAATATATGTATTACACAGATAATAATATGTACATGCACGTCTTCATTTGTACTTTGAAGAGTCTAAACGCATTTTTTTAAATACACTGTTCTCAACTGCCTGATATTCAAATAGGAAATTGGTTGCCGATTGCACAGCGATTTCTGCATTCAGATTTTTAAATTTTTTTTATTTTAATTGTTTTTATAAATCAGGGGTTTTAGGTCCCTATTGGCACCTATTTAAAATAAAAAACAAAGAGCACCCGATTGGTTGAAACTCTTGCCACATTCACTGCACTGATACGGTTTCTCTCCTGTGTGAACGCGACAGTGTTTTTTCAGGTCCCCGGACTGCTTGAAACTCTTGCCACAATCCGCGCAGCGATACTGAGCCTCTCCTGTGTGAATTCACTGGTAGCTTTTGAGGTGGTCCAGCCGAATGTAGCCTCTCTGGCACTGAGGACACTGATACAAGGTGTCGACAGCGTGGATTCGACAGTGCTTGACTCAATACTCCGCTTGCTTGAAACTCTTCCCGCACTTGGGGCAGGCGTGAAGGGAATCTCCCTTGTGAAGTCTTTGGTGGAACTTCAGGGCCGCAGATCTTCAAAAACTCATCCCGCATTCAGAGCAGCGATACGGCTTTCCCCCTGTGTGAATGACCTGGTGAGATAGCAGAGCGCCTTGCTGCTTGAAACTCTTCCCGCAGTCGGAGCACTGAAAGGGGGCCGCGTCTCCTTGAAGTCTCTGGTGTTGTTGAAGGTGCCCCGGCTGTTTGAAACGCACTCACTGCAGTGATACGACCTCTCTCCTGTGTGAATCCGCTGGTGAGATTTAAAGGTCCCCCCGGCTGTCTGAACCTTTCCCCGCCTGCGGGGCACCGGTAAGGGGCTTCTCCTGAGTGAATGCGCTGGTGTCTTTTGAGGGCATTGGAGTACCTGAAACTCCTCCTGCATTCTGAGCAGTGATACCGCATCTCCCCCATGTGGATTCCCCCGTGTTTTTAAAGGTCCCCCGAGAAGCAGAAAGCTCCCCCGCAGTCAGGGCAGCTGTGCAGGCGCGGTTGCCCCGGGTGGGGGTGTCTGATGTGTATCTCGAGGGCCCCAGTGAAAGGGAGCTTGAAGGGAGGGCAGAGTTTGGAATGAGGGTCCTCTTCATTCGCGGTCACTTTGAAAGCACGTGTGTGAGGAGAAAAGACCCAGGAAGCGTTCAACACCCATAAATCAGGCATCACAGGCAAAATGACTCCTATTCGTGATCTTTATATTTCTTTCAGATGTGGCATGTCTAAGCAAAGAGGAACACATTTAGATCTTTCTGATGTGTTTCAATGAGGTGTGGCTGGCCAATTTAGCATCCTAATTGGTACTGATGTTGCCTTACTTAAGCAACACCTGTACATTTCATATCGTTGTACCATGTAGCGCAAAGTAGTGCTTTAAAATCAATTTTACTACTCCATATTCTCACTGGTTCCCTTTACTGGAGTACCTTCAAGGTTCTACAGTGTATTTTCTGCCCTCTTGTTAGCTCGAACACATTATAACTGGCCTCAGTTAATACAGCTAACCAATCAATTTTCCTGCCTTTTATCAGCACCAGCAACATTAGCAAGTCCAGGGACTGGCAATGTAAGAGAGCTCATAGCTAAATCTGGGTGCAGTGCATCTTATGGCATGCCATAAATGTAAAACAATTGTACATTGTCCTTGTTAAATACAAAACATTTAAAAATAACATAAAACAACAAGCTAGTCTACTATGCCTCTAACATGTAGGGGTGTGTGTGTGTGTGTGTGTGTGTGTGTATATATATATATATATATATATATATATATATATATATATATATACACACACACACACACACACACCTACCTACATGTTAGTCTTTGAGTGTTAGGCATTTTTATCTTACAGTGTATATTTGAAGGCGATTCCAGTTCAGTGAGGTCCTCTACAATGCGGATCGCTCCCAGCTCACTCACGTCTCCTGCAATCCGGACAGGCTCCAGTTCAGGGTCAATGATCTCCTCTTTAATGTGGACCAGCTCCGGGTAATAATTAGAGACCTCCTCGCTCTCTTCAATAGACGCCTGAAAACAACCGCACTTTAGACTCTCCTCTTTGACACGAGCAGGTTGCATCTTCGAATCTGGCTTTGTAGACAGGAGAGTTGATGCCTCTGCAGTGGACAAAACAGCGAACAACTGTAAGCTTCAAGAGTTTGAAAAAAGTCCAAGTTTACAGCCAACTTAAATACATTACACTGGCAGTTTGAGTGTTTTAGCGTGGTAGGAAGATTCAAAGTCACTACCTAAGTCGTTGTTTCACGTAATGCACGTTGCAGAGTTATTAACAGCTATTTTGGAGGTTTGTTTTGGGGTTTGATTTCTGTTATAAAAAACATGACAATGTCACGTAAATGTATTCGTCGCCTGGAAAATGAAGAAGTTCGTCAAGTTCTTGTGTGTAGCGGAGATACATGTCAAATACTGAAACCGATAATAAACATATTTTTTTAGGTTCTAGTTTGTGTATTTTGACAAAGCTCTACGTTAATTTAGCACAGTGCTATATGTTTGTATTTATCACACAACAACGACATTACCGCACTACTTATGTAGCGCCTCGGTCAGTTAATCTGTTTAGTCACACAGCAGTAGTATGCGAGACAAACAGTTTTTGGTTGCATTTTAAAAAATACTTTCTTATCCAAGCAACACAATTTCTCCATTATCGCTGTTTCTTTCCCAGATCAATGGGCGAGGGTTGAGTCGGGGGCTGGTTGGTGTGCGTTCATTGGCCTGCGCTCCCCGTCCGTCTTATCTCTACAAACCAATCAGAAGCGAATAACGAGAGACTATAAATATGACGAAACTGTCGCCTTTGCTGCCAGAGCAATATGGCGCTTACAGAAACTCAATTTTAAATGCGCCTCTCGTCCTAGTAACCTGATTTAATTTAAACTTTAATAAAAAATAAAAAATGTAGCACCTTCCACTAAAGCAGGGCTTCTCAAACTCGGTCCTGGGGACCCCCTGTGGCTGCTGGTTTTCGTTCCAACCAAGCTCTCAATTACTGAACTAGACCCTTAATTGAACTGATTATTTGCTTAATTAGACCTTTTTACATGTTTTCAGCTCCTAAACAGTTGCAGAGTTCAAGTTACTTATCAAATGTTATATCTAACTTGAAATATGCAACTGTTTAGAGCTGAAAAATAAAGTAAAAAGGCCTAATTATCTGTTCAATTATGAGTCTAGTTAAGTAACTCTGTTGGAATGAAAACCAGCAGCCACAGGGGGTCCCCAGGACCGAGTTTGAGAAGCCCTACGAAAGTGGATGACGTCGATCTGAATAATGTTACAATATAACTATTGCTGGTGTTTTTTACCCATTCATTAACATCACCAAATGCACTGCAATTAAAATACTGAGATATTACTATAATTAAAACAAGTCAGTTTTTTGTTTTGTAACTTTTGCATTGTAATAAAGCTACTTTCTTCAACAGGCTCCCAAACGTCTTTAAATATTTGTATTCGACTGACAAAGCCTCATTTAGAAAAATAACACAATGATACAGTACAATACATTAATCCCTTTAGTGCTGCTGAATCGAAAAAATGACGTTTCTATACGCAAATGCAGTTTGTTATTTTATTAAGGTTTCAAATTCGCTGTACTTAATGCAACATTAAACGCAAAACACCAACAGAATGATACAACGGTATTGATTTTTAAACTATGGCTAATAAGTTTACAATACAAATACAAAATACAAAAGTTTGTGTACCAGTCGTCATGGAAACCAGGAGGCAGGCTCTGAGCACGGTGGGGTGAAAGGTAAACAAGATGGTGGCACCCTGTGCAGAGGAGTGAGTGTCACTGATAGAGACAGACTTTTAAAATATTTTTTATTGAAATGCAAGTCAGAGAGACACATTGCAATATGCAATTCAGAATGTGTGCTGTGTCTTGATCTTAGAACAGCACTGCGGTTTAATAAGCGCCGTCAAAACTGAACATGATTTAAAAAAAAGAGCAAAAACGAGAATTATTGAAAAAGCGAAAAAAAAACCCCAAGGTGAAGTAATCACTTATCGTTATTATTGTATCACTAATGTATTGTTTTATTTGGGTGTTTTAGTGCATATGTTTACAACTTACATACAGCAGAGTTAGTTCATATTTTGTTTTATTAAGTCATGTTATTTCCGTTAAAATTAAATTCCATACGGTATTATTTTCTAACTACAGTTTGTTTACAACCCTTCCAAAAACTTTATACTATCTTCTGCTATCAGACGATAGTTGTTCCAGACGAAAGATATATATATAATATATATATAGATATATATATTATATATAGAGAATATAGAGAGAGAGAGAGAGAGAGAGAGAGAGAGAGAGAGAGAGAGAGAGAGATACACTTTAGACCAATTAGTAGAATTAATAGACGATCACTGTTAGCTAAAGTTGTATACGAGTCTATACATGACTGTCACAGCTCAGGAAATAAAACGCCGTTTTTTTATTTGGTGAATTAGACTCACCTATTCAAAAATTTGCAACAAAAACAGCCCTTAGTCATTTTGGATAAATATATAAGTTATAATGGACTTTGAAGTTGATATGGTGTAAAAAAAAAACAAAAAAACAAAAAACAAAACAGGGACTGTGGAGTTTATAACATGTTCATTTTTTTTACTGTGTAACTCGAAAATTTGATTATTTTCAACTTTTGAAAAATGTTTTTACTTTTTTCCCCCTCTTAAGCTCTTTTCTAAAACGTTGCGTGTCGGGTTTCTCTGATTTTAACCTGCGTTTTCCTGGTGTCTTGCCTGCAAGAGATCTGCGTCAGTTCTACTAAAGACACACAACATAGTGCCTTTCACTGCCTTGCCACTTTATTAGGATCTGAAAGTATCTGGATACAAGTGCAGCATTGTTGGACAGACTTGCTCCACATTGATGATTAAGTAAACTAGGGCAGCTTTAAGGTCCTGTAGAGGGCACTTGTCACATCATATCACAAACCAAATGTGCTTCTTTAATTCAGGGTGAAATCCTATCAGGTAGGGAGGTCTTAATAAAATGGCCAGAAGGTGTGTGTGTGTTATATTAACAGTACATTCTGAAATGGCTTACCCAATAGGGAGACTATGCCAGAACTTCAGTGTTCAGTGTGTGTATGTGCTGGTATTACAGGCCTGGGTGATGGCCTGCATGTGTAGGTATGGCAGCTCAGTGGCTCTCCGACTGCGTTATGGGGGAGCGGCAAGAGGAGGCTCGCTGGGGCGGAGCTACAGCAGCAAAGAGGCTGGCCCCGCCCATCCGGATTCGAACCCCAGCCGACTACTGAGAGACAAGAGCGAGAAGGAGAGGAGGCAGAGAGAGAGGCTGGCGGCCATCCGTGCAGAGAATACACGAGGAACCGTGAGTCATGATACAATAAGACAGAAGTGTTGATGAATATCATCTGTGATAATGGTGCAATTTCCCCTCCATATGCAATGCACAGCTATAACTATAAAGTAGCTTCAGATTTCATTAAATTAGATATTTTATTTCCTGGCCATAGTAATAGTAAGGTCAATAAGGTCCAATAAAGTACTTCAGGGTGCAGTTGGACTAGAAACTTGCATGGACACCGGCCCTCCAGGACCGAGTTGTGCACCACTGATATAGCGCCTTCTATAATGGACCACCATCACAAAGTGCTTTACAGAGGTAGGCTGTGAACTGTGTATTATATGCAGAGTCACTTGCAATAGGATATTGATTTAACATCTTATCCGCAGGATGGAGCACAGGGAGGTTAAGTGACTTGCTCAGGGTCACACAGTGAGTCAGTCAGTGGTAGAGGTGGGATATATATACACAATGATAGAAAGAGTATGTGGGGCTGACAGAGTTGAAAGGTCATATTGCCGCTTGATTTGAATGGAACGAGAAAGGCTACTCAGTTCCATCTTTTAGGATTCTCCAGAGAAGCTCACAGCCGGTTAAAGGCAGATTTAGCGTAAAATTGTAATAACAAAAAGAAGCAACAGAAACACAGAACCAGTACTTTAAAAAAGTAATTAAAATGTCGTTTCAAGATGCTAAAGTGTCCTAATTAAGGGTTAAATGGCATATTGTGTAGATCTACATTTTTAATATGACGTGTTTAATGTATACTATCGTTTCATGTGCTTTATCGTTCTCTAATTCTGTTTGAGTCTATTTACCAGACTGGCTATTCCGAAATATTCCTTCTTGACCACTCCTCAAAGTTACATTTCTGGAGTAAGGTTGTTTCAGAAATGACCACTAGGGCCGCGCAGCTGTAGACTCTGCCCCCTCTGAAACTGTGCCCACTTTGAGTTAGATCTCTATATGCAAAATCATCCTTGCGGTGGGGATAGAAATTACAGCTGCGCATCCACGTGCGGACGGTTTTTCAAAGCAACTCCCCGCACAGCTTTTTAGAAGTGTCTTGAAAGAGGACATTTTCTGTTGAAATATCTCGATATATATGTTTGCTGAAATGACTGTGCATCCCTCGGGCACTTGCAGGCTTGTGAGGAGAGGCAACTGAAATGGACAGAAAAAGAGAAGGTCGTTTACAGCATCCCAACCAAGCCTGGAGAGAAAAAAGGTAACATTCATTGAATCTGATTTTATTCCATGCACCCAACCTTATAAGAAAGCAGAAGACCTTGACCACACCCCAGTTTATACACATTCACGTCTAGCTTGGAAAGCAGCAGACCGTGATGACAGTCCAGTTGGTGCACTTATCCCCAAGATTAGCGTGCTGCAGACCTTGTGATCCAGTTTTTGCACAGGTTTATTACTTGTTACTTTTTCATTGCTGATATAAGAATGTCCATCCTTTAACACAATGTAATACCTAGCTGAATCATGCATTTTTTCCTCAGTGTTTTATTTGTCAGTGTATTTTTCTGCAGACACATCGGTGCCATTGCCTGCTGGCTACAGCCCACAGTATGTTGAAGCCAGCTGGTATGCTTGGTGGGAGAAACAAGGCTTCTTTCAGCCAGAATATCATGTGAGTTTTAGAGGAGCAATCAGCAGCCAATTTCCTAATCGATTATCAGACAAGTAATAATCAATCGGTGCATTGAGAACTCTTTGGTATTCATTAAGAAATTATGCATAGTAATGTAATTATGCATTGATAAGCCTTTATTAATGTAAAGGAAGAGCATTTTTTTTCTCAGTATATTCTCATTACAAAAATCAATACAAAAGCGCTCTAGTCTAGCAACATGCAAGAAAATCATGCCTTTCTGGGTAGCTAGCTTTGTAAGACTCTCAACATATTTCAGACTAACATCATTTGGAAAAAACGTTTGTTCAAAGCCATTGATCCGTTCTTTGTTATTTCCGAAACTAGAGCCGCATACCTCATGCCGTGGAACGCACTTATTCCCTGTGTATCCCTCCGCCCAATGTGACCGGATCGCTCCACTTAGGCCACGCCCTCACAGTCGCCATAGAGGATTCCCTGGCACGCTGGTGAGTCCAGAAGCATTGTGGGACATTTTGTTTTTGGATCCACCTGCTATATGAAACCAAGTCTTTAGCAACAACAGCTATCAGATTTTCAAATATATGTTATGAGGCTTTCCATCATTCTCAGTGGTTTTTGGATTGTGTTGCTTCAATAACTTGCATTATTTTTTATCTGATTCTGCCTTCACTAGGCTGTGAGCTTGTCTGGAGAATCCTAGGTGCCCGGACTGAACAGCCTCCCTCATTCCATTCAAATCATGTAGCCATGTGACCTTCTCTGTAGGCCCCACCTACTCTCTGTCTAGACCATAGATTTAGAGTAGGCGGGGCAGTAAAGGCAGATTTAGAGAAAAATGATAAACGCTCAGTATTGGAGCAACAGAACAGAAATCCATTCAGAATGCTCGCAAACACCATAACATGGAAGAACCAATATAAATATTAATAACATTCAAAGCAACTTAAAGCACGATCAAACCTAAAAGAGTACAAAAAAGATATATATGTATATCCCTGTTATACCATTATTGTGTCTTGCAGGCGGCGTATGCAAGGCTGCAAGGTGGTGTGGGTGCCAGGATGCGACCATGCAGGTATTGCAACACAGGTTAGTCCCAGTTATCCTACAAATTACACGTCAAGGGTAATCACAGTTCATCGATTTGTACTTCAAACTCAGCTCAGTGCTCTTGCCTCAAGCAGACCAAATCACAGCCAAGGTACTAGGAAACAGCAGTTAATTTATAGTGTTGGGTTAGAAACTGATGTAAAAAAAAAATAAGTGAAGAACCAAAATATTCTCAGCACAGTAAAAGGTAAGGACATGGTAATAAAACTAAGACGAGGAAAGAAAATAGTTTTTTTGTCACTGCTTTAAAACATTTTAACAAAACTAAGTTTCATTGTAGTTAGAAGTGTAGAAAAATGTGAGGGTCACCATTTCAGTGTTTTTATTTTTTGATGCCAAACTGCTGCTGTGCATTACTCAGTGTGTTAGAATTGTTTCTCACGTGACAGCTCTTGGCAATTACCTGCATATTACTGACTCTTGTTTGTCCCTCGCAGGCAGTGGTAGAGAAAAGGCTCTATCGAGAGAAGGGGCTTCGAAGACAGGATCTGAGCAGGGAGGAATTTCAGCACGAGGTCTGGAGATGGAAGGAAGAGTGAGTCGGCAGAATACAGCAGATCTTATACGCAGGCTTTTACAATCGAACTTAAAATACTTTTAGTGGCATCTTGATTATTTGTATGATTTCAAGTTAAGATAAGGTACCGGTAATATGGCCTGCAGTAGTTAGTCTTGTGTACAGCTATGGCCAAAAGTTTTGCATCGCCCTATAGAATGAACTAATTTAGCTTCATCAAGGCGAATAAAATACTTCACTGCTATTATGGCTTCCGGATTTGTGATATCACTCATTCTTTGATTACATGATGTTAAATGAAAGGTCTAAATTGTGTTAATTTATTTTTTAAATTTTTTATTAAATTGTCTCAGTCCTAAAATTCTAGGTGGTGCAAAACCTTTGTCCATAGCTGTGGGTACCAGCCCTTTTACTTACTCCTCAGCACGAATTCCTATTTAGCAAAATTAAAACTTAAAAGTGACTCTCCCTAATCAGCTGTTCAGAGTCCTCTTTCGAGTGCTTGCTATGATAATGAGGCTTACATTGCATTCACACTTTTCAAGGAAAGGAGATGAGATCTACCACCAGTTAAGGAAGCTGGGAGCTTCGCTAGACTGGGATCGAGCCTGCTTTACTATGGACAAGGTAAGCTGGGCTGAGACTCATGTTAATTTTCAGCAGGTTAGCCATTTCAGCTTCAGCTTGAGTTTGCAAGTTTGAGGGGACTGACCCAAAGTTGTTGTGACTTGGTTCAAGCTGTGCTTACCAGTTGATGTCAGCTGTTTAACTTTCAACTGAGCTAAGAGTTACATTCAAGCGAGTTTTAGTTAAATAGTAATAATATTTTCAGTACAAATAACTCAACATTGCAGCAGAAGAAGCCAGAACCACTCTGAAGTATTGCTAACAGCATAGCACAGTAAGGGAAATGTAAAAAAAAAAAACCTATTAAAATGACATTTCGAGCTGCTTTCTCTCGAAGCGCTATTTGGATTATGCAGGTTATACAAACGTTCTGTAGTTGAAAAGTTTCCTGCTCCCTCTAATTGCCTTGCTGCAGTTAGAACATGTGATCTACAGCAAAGGTACCAGGATGCAACAGTTTGTCTGCAGTGTATTCACAACCTTAATTTATTTGGATAAAACATGTGAAGAAGCAAAAGAGAGGGACCTGTCATAACGCTAAATAAAGCTTATCAGAAGAAAGAAAGTAGAATTCCTTTAAGCAAACTCTTGGTTAGTGGCTGATTGTGAACCGTAATCCCTATAGCCGGTACTGAATTTGTGTTGCCAATTTAAAAAAAAATTTTCTCCAGAAATTCTCGTCGGCCGTGACGGAAGCCTTTGTGCGTCTCCAGGAGGCGGGGCTTATCTACCGTAGCCACCGATTGGTCAACTGGTCCTGCGCCCTCAATTCAGCCATTTCTGATATCGAGGTCAGTGGCTTGGTACAAACCAAGAGCCTGTCTATCAAGGTCTTTACACCAAAGAGAGGGTTTGTATTTCTGTGAAAGGAAAAGCAGGACTGCAGTGTTATGAGGCTAGTTTCTGTTTCCTCATGATCTCATCAGCGCTGTCTCTTACGCAGGTGGACAGTGTCCAGCTGTCTGGACGGACGCTGCTGTCTGTCCCAGGCTACCAGGAGAAAATCGCCTTTGGAACAATGGTCACCTTCGCATATCCATTGGAAGGGGAAGGTAACAAGAAAGCATACTTACATTTTGCTTAGTTTAAAAAAATTTTTTTTTGACGGTGCCTTGCTTTTTATAATTCAATCTTTCTGAGTGGTTCTTATTGCAAGTACTCAAATATTGTGTTTTAAATTTTGATTTATTTATTTTTTTTATATACAGTATGTATGAGTTCACGAGCTGCTCTTTGATTCTCGTTACCTGGCATTGATGTAATGCCTTCAAGTTGCGCCCTCTAGTGCACAGCAGTATGTTGTCAGGAAAACTATTGGAAACTTGTTGCCAACGTTGTAGATCACTAGATGGCGCTGGTGCTTACTTTTTCAAAGACATGCTGATAAAGTCTTTGTTGCATCCATCTTATTGCCGGCAAATAAAACTGAAGAGCAACTCTCAAACTTATAGTCAAAGCACCTTAACACAGACTTAAAAAAAATGTAACAAAATACAGCATTTGAGTAACGTCAAAGATAACCACCACAAACATCACAGCAAGGAAAGGGAACAGTAAAAACAAATTCATATTTATACATTGAAGCTACTTTAAAGAGAAACTTGATGTGGGTTTGGACTATCACAGTTACATTAACTCATATTTAACTGTTTGTAAAAATGTTTGTTAGGCCAACATAGCAAATGAAAGCCCACGACAGGTAGGATGGGTGGAATTATGGCATTAGGTAATTCCACCTTTAAGAACTAGAACTAGAACTAGAACGGAATGCAGCGCACAAGTAGAACATTCTAAGAATGAACATGATTATGTCAATCAGAAAACAATGTGGTGACCGTTCACTCAAAACGATGTAGTGATGCACTGAAGAAGGTGCACGGGAACGAGGCTGTACGTTTTTTAAGGGTGTCTCTTTCTGTGTTGCAGAAGGGGAGATCAGTGTGGCTACCACGCGCCTAGAGACAATGCTAGGAGACGTTGCTATAATTGTTCATCCAGAGGATCCCAGATACACTGTAAGTGGCATGGCCTGTGATTTTTAAATCTGGACCAGAAAATCAGAAAGCCAGTAAATTCAGTAAAATCTCAGCTGCAGGCACACTTCTATCACTGTCGGCAGCTCATTATGATCTGAACCAGCCCCTTTTCAGTGCCATCTGGTGCCAGCGATGGAATCTATAGAACGGAGCTGCATTCAGCGGGCTATTCTAGGAAATGCTTTTGAAGTCCCTGAAAACAATCGCTTTCAAAACTTATATGGAAGTGCTACCCACATCATTCTGTGCAGTCTCTCTGACTGGAACACTCATCTAGGTCCTGTGCAATTTGAAAAAAAAAAAACATTTACTGCCATTCCTTTCCAGATCATTTTGTAGAAATATGCCCCAGTTCATTTAAAGTCCCCTCCACTTAATCCATTTTCCCCTTACATTATTAACATGCCAATGCGAGCAAGCAAAACCAGAGCAGATTCATGCATGAGTCTGAAAACACGCCTCTGCAAATGCACGTCAATGTTTAACTCAAATTGAATAGTTGCCAGTTCCAGTGCCCATCCATTACATAATGCAGGCTGCACAGTTATCCTGTCGCACCGTCCTCACTATATTCCAGCACAAATCGATTCGGAAAATGCTCAATCCAGGTCGTACTCATAAGAAAAAAAAACTATGAGAACAAGCCCTGCACGGTCATTTTGATCCAAAAATGCTATTTGGGTTTGAAAAATGTAGAAAATTCTCATTTTAAATCAGTCCCATCGAGCCTCTTCCTTGTGTGTCTGCAGTCTCAGTGCAACGTTTTTTTGTTTTGTTCTTCAGAATCTCCATGGCCGTCACGCCCGCCACCCCTTTACTGGGAGACTGCTTCCCATTCTCACTGACCCACTGGTGGACCCCAAACTGGGCACAGGTAACCAGATTGATCTTACTGTAGCGTGTCTCACCCTGGCAGTCCATCTGCACCTTTAAACACTCAGTCAGCTATGGCCAAAAGTCTTGCATCACCTAGAATTTTAGGAAGATATGATCTTATATTTAACATCATGTAATCAAAGAAACTTCAAAATGATATCGCAAAAGTCTGACGGAAACCATACCAGTAGAACAGCATTTCATATTAGATTTTGAAATGTCATGATTTTTCAAACGTTATCAGTTTTTCATTAAGTATATGGAAAGCTATATGTAATTCATTGTGTTAACTTGTCTTAACTCTTAACTTGGAACCATGTTTTTGAAACCTCATACTGGATAGGTTCTACAATAACATCAGAAATGTTTTCTTTATTTCTATTATAAATAGAAAAAGAGGAAGTTGTTGCTTGTATAGAAGTCATTAGAATCCACTCCCCCATATTAGACAGCACAGAATCGTCTGTCTCAAGTGACTTGCCACTGGGATATTCAGCTGTCTTCCAAAGAAAGCCTTTTACACAAAACATTATTTTTGTTATGTGAGGAATGGCCTATTTACAGGCCAGTTAGTTTGTATTCTCGCTCCTCAATCCTACGTTCTCCCCAGGCGCTGTGAAGTGCACCCCCGCCCACGACCCCCGGGACTTCGAGGTGTCGCTGCGCCACGCCCTCCCGTGCCTCTCTGTGATTGGAGGAGAGGGCACCATGACAGAGCTCTGCGGAGACTGGCTGCAGGTACGAATGTGCAGACCGGACAAGAACGAAAGAAAGAAATTGGAAGCAAATAGATTTTTTTAACTTGCAGACTGTAATGAAAGTAAAAAGTATCCTGCAGAAAGTGGGGTTCTGTGGTCAGGTCTTCAATCCCTCCTTCGGTTTAAAGATAGTAGTAGGACTGCACTGAGTGTACCCCCAAGCAGACAAACACCCCCACCCCCCTATCATTTAAAAGAACAGCAACAGAATGCCTTGATTTTGATGGTTCCTTTATTTTATTATGGTAGTCTGCTGTCCTAGTGCGTCTTTATGCAATTACAAAATATTGTGTCCTATTTTATTTGTTTGTAGGTCTTTGTTAAAGTGCTTTGTTATGAGCTCAGGGGCTGCTCTTCAAACTTTTGGCCATAGCTGCAGGCTAGATCAGCCAGGGTCCTTATATTAGTGCAGCCAGAACCATCTAGTGCACAGCAGTGTATTGACAGCAAAACTTTTGGGAACTTGTTTCCGTAGTGGCAGATCGCTAGATGGCGTTGGCTGTTGCTTTCTTGAAAATTCTTTCAATGAGTCCTTTATCTTACAAAGCTCAGGGGCAGATAGGACTAAAGCAGGCTTCTCAAACTCGGTCCTGGGGACCCCCTGTGGCTGCTGGTTTTCATTCCAACCGAGCTCTCAATTACTGAACTAGACCCTTAATTGAACTTAATTGCTTAATTAGACCTTTTTACTTGTTTTCAGCTCTTGAACAGTTTCAGTTGAAGTTACTTATAAAATGTTATAGCTAACTTGAAATAAGCAATTGTTCAAGAGCTGAAAACAGGTAAAAAGGTCTGTTTAAGCAAATTATCCGTTCAATTAAGGGTCTAGTTCAGTAATTGAGAGCTCTGGTTGGAATGAAAACCAGCAGCCACAGGGGGTCCCCAGGACCGAGTTTGAGAAGCCCTGCTCTAAAGCAAAATAGCTCATGAACCTAAACAACACTTTAAAAAAAAAACACAGAGCCTGGGGATTGTATTTGTAAGCACATTTGTCTTTTAATTTCATGAAAGTAATTGCTGTTTTGGGAACGGTGGCATTTTAAGCCCCCAACTTTAGCCGTTACAGCATACCAAAAGTGTTCTCTTTTTCCGAGTCAGGGGGTGAAGCGATTTGAGGCGAGACAGAGAGTCCTGGATGCCTTGAAGGAGAGAGGACTGTACAGGAGCACCCAGGAACACTCCATGCTGCTGCCTCTGTGCAGGTAACAAGAGCTAGCCAGCACGGCAGAATCCACCCATGTTAGATTGGTGTGAAATATCACAGCTAGATTAAATAATGCACGCTGCTTGTTTAGAAAAAAAAAAAAAAAAAACTTTGAAAAGTTTCAAATGGCCCAGTGGCCTCATAATGTCTCTCAAACATCTAAGTAAAGCTGGTCCCAAGCAACACTGAGTCTGAAGGATGTAAGGATCACCACATTTGTTCTCTATGGTATTTATTACTGATGGAGTGTTGGGGAGGGGGTTCTGATTTAAGAACATCGGCCTGCAGGCAATCTAAAATATTTCTTTTAACTATTTCAATGCTTTTGAGAGGTTAACTAAGATTTGAACAGTGTGCACGATACAAAAACACACTGCCTGTGGCCGTTTGGGGTCTGGTTTTGACCTTGATGGGATAGTTGAAATCTTGTGAGAATGTCCTATATAGATGGATAGATCTCATTTTGGAATATCATTCAAATATAAGAATGGACAAATCCCATTGATATAAGTGGCTAAGAAGATCAAAGGACAGTAATTCTCTGAATTCAGCTGCTTTATACGGGTTTTAACAAACAATCTTTTGTTCTGTTAATCAAACAAATGCAATTTGATTATTTCATACTTGGGCTCCTGGGTTATTCCACTGTCCTTATTCGTGGAATAGCTCCAGTACTCTGAGTCTCTGTCTCTGTGTGTAGTCGCTCAGGGGATGTTGTGGAGCCCTTGCTGAAGAGCCAGTGGTTTCTGCGCTGTGATCAGATGGCACGCAGGGCGATGGAGGTAAGAGAAAGACTTCAATTTGATGGATATACAGCTACGAATTCCAGTCAAAGATATTTGTACCCTTCCCTTACCAGATTTTTTAGTGATTATTTTTATTTTTTGTATGGTTCTATTACCCAAATATTGAGATTTTAATCAACCTGCTCACCACAAAACGGGGGCTAGAGAGATCAAAGGTCCCAACTCAAGCTGTTATTAGGCATTAATGATATTATCGATTTATCAGATTACAATAATCAAGATCGCTTCGTTTGTAACTCAGGTTTTCAATTTGAATGGCCTTATTGCAGTTAAGTGCAGTTGGCATACACATTTAGATATAATATAAAAATTATGAAAGTCCTAATTCTGGGATTCAGGAATGTTTTGTGCTCTGTTCCGAAGGCAGTGGATGACGGCCAGCTGGACATCATTCCCAGCTTTCACAAGAAGACCTGGAAAAATTGGCTGTCGAATATCAGGTACCAGAACTGGAAAGAACACTGGAAACTTGAGAGTTTATCAGCCTGGGTTTCACCCCAGTTAGCATGAATCATAATCGGGGTATGTGAGGCTGTACACGTTTAAACACGAGGGGCTAAATATATACAATTAGGGGTTGTATTAAAGTATTGTACCCATTTTGTTCTGCTACATGGGCCTCAAATATGCAGTTTTGAAAGAAACACATTACAGCAAACATGATTTTTTTATTTTTAAAACAGACAACTGTTACACACTAGGTTACAGAAAGTCCTCAGTTTGCTTGCCTTGCCTTCCAGGAAGTCTGTTACTGCTTTTCTTCCTAGGTTATTTCACCCCAGCAGTGTTTTTGGGGTGAAAGCCTGTGTTACTGGCTCAAAGTCGTTAGGGGAAGAAGCTGTAGGTCACACTCAGTATTTTGATACTAAAATAGGATTTCCAGATCAACGTTTCCTTATTACATTCCTCCAGAGCCTTCTGTGTGGACATTGTTGTCTTACCAGTTTGTCTACAGTACTCTGAGACAGATTTAGCTGCAAGTTGGTAGGCAGATAAGTTTCCTCTCTCTTTGAAATTGTCTTTGATTGTCTTGCCTGACCTTCTTAATGGAGTTTAGCCAATCACTAACTGCCTATCATTCCCTCTCCAGTGATTGGTGCATCTCACGACAGCTGTGGTGGGGCCACCAGATTCCAGCCTATCGTGTTTCCTTCCCTGGGTCATGTGATAAACAAGAGGTGAAGTGTATTTTTTTGCATTTTGCATTGTTAGTAATTTTTTTAATTTTATTGCTGCAGCTGTTGATATTTTAAAACACGATTATTGGCTTCATTGGCATTTTCACGGCAACCTCTCATTGTTGTGGAGTCATGAGTCTCATTAATGAAGCTCAAATGAAACACAAAAGGAAGACTGTAGTAAACTGAACATGATTATGTGGCACTGTCTGTCTGCCTCACTGTCTGTCTGTCTGACTGTCTGTTTGTCTGTCTCCCTCTCTAGCCTGTCTGCTGCTTTAACATTTTACCCTGGTCCTTCTTTTCAAGCAGGATGACAGTGATGCACTCTGGGTATGCGGCCGGAACCAGGAAGAGGTCAAAAGATCTGCTGCTAAAAAGTATGGGATTCCTGAAAGTCTAATCACAGTGACACAAGGTAAAGCCCCTCCCCCAATTGGAAATGACATCAGTGCCACCCAGCCCGATCGAAACCAATGCTGCAGAGGTGAAATGTAGGCGAGGCTGTTGAATTAGCTGGCTCTGTCTGTGTTACCTAGCCCCTGCAGACTGGAACCCAGGCCTCCAGAGGTGAAAGGCAGGAGAGAGACCGAGCCCGCTAGCATCGATCTAACCCTGTGTTGAGTCTGTTGCATTATAATCGAGGCCTGTCTCGTTTCAGACACTGATGTGTTAGACACCTGGTTCTCCTCTGGGCTCTTTCCATTCGCCATGCTGGGCTGGCCGGAGCAGGTAGGGACTGCAGTTGTCAATACGTTTTCCATTTTGTGTTTGAATCCTTATCCTCTGATACATTGTTAGGATCAGCCCTGTATCGATCAGAACAGTTTCAGTGTGTACGCAATGCTTGAGTCCAGACTGACTTCACTTCCTGTTTCCAGACCCCAGATCTGCATGAGTTCTACCCAAACAGCCTCCTGGAGACAGGAAGTGACCTCATCTTCTTTTGGGTAGCGCGTATGGTGATGCTAGGGCAGGAATTGACCGGTCAACTGCCTTTTAGCCAGGTGAGCCAGTTACTTCTACCAAGTGAACGTGTCGAAGTGTGTGTGTGTGTGTAGCTATAAAACATCTGTGTCACCTTTTTACCTTTGGAATGGATTATTTCCAATTCAGCTGGAAACCGTGATCCTAATGGCGGCTGTATTTAACTGACTCGCCATTTACTTTTGTTCCTCCATTAATTGAACAGGTTATTTTTTCCTCTCTCTCCAGGTATTTCTGCATTCAATGGTACGAGACGCTCACGGCAGGAAAATGAGCAAATCGCTGGGAAATGTCGTTGACCCTTTAGACATCATCTCGGGCGTGTCTCTGCAGGTACAGCACTTTGCAGACTGTCCCTAATTTTACGCACCCGTCTTTGACACTGCAAAGGTCAAGGACGTTCTTCATGGACCACTAGCATCATAATACCAAAGATATGTGTTTATAATACAACCTATTACCAATACATTATTCTGTCTATAATAAAGCAATATTCTACTATTAAAACCTTTTAGTGCAAAATAGAGATATTGGACTTGGATTTGAAGGGTTTTGTTTGTTTTTTTTTCCCCCAGCGGCTGCATGAGAAAGTACAAGAAGGGAACCTGGATCCCAGAGAGATTTCAATTGCACTGGAGGGACAGGTGAGCCCAAAAGTAACCTGAACCTCACCTGGTGCCAAACGCATTTAGTACTAATTGTATCTGTAAAAAAAACCTGCAGGAATTATTTGGTTACCCCCTGTAATATAAAAAGAATGTGTGTGCGCGTCCTGCTGGTAATAAACACCAGCGCCATCTCTGACCTCAGAACCGCTTTACAAAGCGAAATCAGCAGACCAAAAAGACGTGCGGCTTTCAAATGATTGCGATTTCTGTGAAGGAAGGCTAGTCCTCTTTAAGAAAACATTTCAACAATGATGTGAGTGTGGGATTTCATCAAATCATTTATAACATATATTATAGCAAATGAAGTCTCCCCCTCCCTATGGTACATGTGAGACTGTCATTCCAGGGTTTTGGTGGCATTTGAAAATCACTCAAGGTGGCGCTGTAGTGGTTTATAAGTAGGGCTTCTGATTTTCGGTTTTAACCGATAAACAATAAAACTCATGATACAAAAAACAAAAATGTCAGTGTATAGTCAGTGGAAATGGTGACTCATTTCACACTGACCACCCCTTTCCCATAAAAAAACTACTACAAAAAATACTTTTCCCAGTGCAGCTGGGAATCCCTCCTTCCTGACTTAATTTTTAATTAATTTTAACTCTATTTAAAACAGAATTGCAAATTGTGGCGAAATGTAAAAAAAAAAAAAATAAAAAAAAAAATAAATGCCAACACATAAAAACCCCAGAGGAATGTGCCCATTGTCCATAAGGATTTCGTTGTGGAAAACAGCAAAGGAAAGAAGGTACAACATATTTTGACAGGAAGAAAAATGCCCAAGCGTTTTAGAAAGTAACCAAAAACAATAACTTCATACAGTATAAAAAAAGCGAAAGCCCTGGAAAAAAAAAAAAAAAGATTTACATAAAACAAAAAAAAAATAGCTAAAAATAAAATGAATAAAAACCGAAAAACAGAAGCCCTATTTATAAGTCATCTGAAACTCTCAGGGTAGCCGTGTGGTTCAGGGGCACTAGTGTTGCATCACCCTATAGAATTAGCTAAGTTTGCTTCATAAAGTTGAATGAAACCTGCTGAATAATGTTATGTTAACATATTGAATTACAATCGGCTTTGTAGTTTTCCATATCCTTATTGAAATACTGATAAATTAAAAAATGTGACATTTTGAAATCTAACATGAAATAACTGTACAACGATTATGGCTTCCAGTAGACTCTTGCAATTATCAATTTGCAGTTTCTTTGAATACCTGATGTTAAATGAAATATCTATATTTTGTTGATATGATTTGTAATTTTTTTTTTTAAATTAAAAATCCTAGTCTAATTTAAGTTGATGAAAAGCTGTTGGCTGTAGCTGTACACAGAGTTCTACGAAGAGTGTTCCCTGAGCGGCTATTAGATACAGCATTTGTTATCTCCAGTATGTGATGTCACTGTTTCCTGTGCTTCTCCTGGTTTGCAGAAGCGTGATTTCCCCAGAGGGATTCCGGAGTGTGGGACAGATGCCTTGAGGTTTGCACTGTGTTCACACCGTTGTCAAGGTGAGAGAGACTTGTTCTAGTATATATATATATTATATCTATATATATTATATAATATACTATATATATAATATATATATATGTGAAATCACTTAGTTCGAGAGCAGCTTATCCAGCTATGGGGAATTTGGTAAGGACATTTTTTTAGCTATAGAGAGTGTCAGACACTAAAGGCCAGAAGTGGGCAGATGTCACTATGCCTGTACTTCTAAACATGCAAAATCCATTCATGGTTTATTGATGTTCATGGCTTTTATTTTTTTCAGCCTAAAATAACATTCATTAATTGATTAATTCTGGATTCCCTATTCCGAACCTTACTCCTTATATATTACATAATTAGCACATGCATGCTTTCAGTATTCAAAGCCTTTTGTGAAGAGACTACACTTTCGCTTTGTTTAGTAATACAGCTTTCTCAATCCGTATAAATACGTGTTGTATTTCAATGGTTTTGTTTGCTCTTGCTTTTGAATAAGGAAGTGTTCTCAGTCTACTGTTCATTTTTTCCATGTGAATTACTATTATTATTAATAGTTTGTTTGGCAGATGCCTTTATCCAAGGCGACTTGCAGGTGTTACATGGCAACACAAGGTTACATGGTGATAATATGTTACTGTTGTAGTCTGTTTGAAAGTTTAACCATACTTTAGACTTGTTGCTTAGTCGGCTGTCCTCGTTCTTTGATTAACTGCAATGTTTCATGACCACTCCTGGTGTATCCTCTATGTATATGTCCCTTTGTTCTAACTCTGCTGTCAGATTGTGTATGTACAGCAGTGGAGTGGGAGCGCTGTGGTACGCATTGCTAAATCAGTTGGATTGTGTGCTCCAGTGGCTGAGTCATTTGTTGCTGCAGGAGACGACATCAGTCTGGACGTCGGCCAGGTTGTGAGCGCTCGGCACTTCTGCAATAAGATCTGGAACGCTGTCAAGTTCACACTGGGAGCACTGGGAGACCAGTTCGAACCACTGCCCCTCCAGGAGGTGAGCTCTCTCTCTGCTCCTTATAATAGTTTAGCATAGGAGAAGCATAGCAAAGTGGAATAAAATATTGTGAAAGCATGGGTGAGCATTGCAAAGAATAGCGAGGTATAGTGAAGCTTCTTAAATGTAGCAAACCAAGGTAAACTATGATATATGCCCAGTGTAACCATGGCAAAAGCATGGCAAAACTGCAAAAGTACTGCTCTGCCCCTCTGCTCTTCAGACTTCCCACAGGCTCACCAGTTCACAGCATCTCAAGCACATATACATGGCATGGCCAAAGAGCTTGGATTTGGCCCTGAATTATAAATACAAATGAAGTTAGTCCTGTGGCATGTGGTGCCTGTGATAAAGCTGCCGTAGTTTATTTAGCCATCTTTGCAGATCAGGCTCTCCCAACAGTGCTTGTACTCTGATGGCGATGGCTCCTTTCAAGACAACAATGCACTGAGAACTGTGTGAGGCAACAGTCAAATGGAGTAGAGCAAGTATAAAGGTGAGGAGAATGAAGGTTTACAGCCTTTGTCGTGTGTGTTTCAGGTGAGTCCCGGCAGTGCTGTGGATCGCTGGGTGTTGAGCAGACTGTATCACGCTGCTGTAGAGTGTGAGCGTGGGTTTGAGCGCTACGACTTTCACGCAGTCACTGTAGCCATTCACAGCTTCTGGCTGCACAGCTTCTGTGATGTCTACCTGGTAAGAGGCAACGCGGCGTTGGGAAGACATCCAGGGTGATTTAATAAACAGTGTTATTATACACTGCAGAGGATTTTTCAGCCAATCAGAGCGGCCGCTGTATTCTACAGCGCATCACAAATTTGTGACATTAACCGTACCGTATTGAGTTCCGACCGTGCTTTATTCTCAGTTTTGGTACGGTTGACGTTGATGCTTTAGAAATACACACCCGAGGCACCTGAAATTCTGCAGTGTCCATTCACAATTCACAGCGAATCTCAGCAACTTAACAGTACTCCCTTCATCAGCCTTTTTCCTCTTTTCAATAAAAATCACCCAAAATAAAGCTAGCTCTGGAATGGAAAACAAATGCAGCTGGATATTTTTATTTTAGACTTGAGTGTTTACAATAACGCAGCGTGTAACAGTGTTCTAGGATTTCACTTCTACTCAGAATTCCCTCATGTTTCAATTTGATGTTTCACTGAATTGACTAATTCACAGGCAGGCCATATACTAACTGTAAATTTAGTATCGTGATAAAATATTTTGACAGGACTGATTTACAGGACGTGGAATAGCGTCTCATTTTCTCAAGCTGCATGTAAAAATGTAACATACAGCTACGCAGATGTCCAGACTGAGGCTTCTCCATACACCCCCACAGTCTGATACCCACAGTAACCTGTGCTAAATAAAGCAAAACAGTTTCATCACAACTGGATAAACGGTTTTCCATATGCAAAAAACGTAAGGGAGACACACAATTTGAAACACACAGAATGCTTTAGTTCAGCACACTGCAGAAGGCACTAGCAAAAAAGCGTGTCTACTTGACTGTATTATATCAGAAATTAAACCCAACAGTTTGAACTGCCATGTAATGAAATGCTCTGCCTTGGGTTGGCTCAGTGTGTGTGTGTGTCTTGCAGGAGAGCGTGAAGCCGGTGTTGCAGGCAGGCTCCTCGGAGCAGGCAGACAGTGCCAGGCAGGTGCTTCTCCTATGTGTGGGACAGGCCCTCTCCCTGCTGGCTCCCTTCATGCCGTACCTCTCCGAGGAGCTGTGGCAAAGACTGCCGAGGCCAGCCGGACAGGAACCCAGCTACCACAGCATCAGTGTGGCACCGTACCCAGCACCCAGCCAGCTGGTAAGAGCTGAGACTGTGAATATGTTTCTGTGTGTGGAACCATTCCCAGCTCCCAGCCAGCTGGTAAGAGCTTAGACTTTGCATGTGTGTCTGTGGGGGTTAGCGTCAATGCTTGGTAACTTTGAGTAAATCTATGCTAATAAAGCGCTGGACCTTAAAAAGCCAATCACATTTTGCACATATTTATTAAAAAGAGAATTAATTTCCTCGTGCGGTGGGGAAGAATATACATTTTTGAAGTTGAAAAACTAAAACTATTTTAAATCTGTGTTTCATTTCTGCATCTAAATGTACTTAAAGTTCAATTGCCATGTTTTGATAAATGTCTCGTGCATGCAAGTTCGTTTGTTTTTGTGTGTGCACCTGTCAATTTTTATGTGTGTCAGTAACTGTAAGTGTATCTCTGCCATGTTTGGGCACGATAAAATCGATTCAAAGTCCTCAAAAACGTGTGTGTGGGAATGATAAACCAACCAGTCACGTCTCTCTCTCTCTCTCTCAGGCTCACTGGAACTCTCCTGAAGAAGAGGCCAACTTCCTGTTTGTCCAGGAAGTAGTTAGAGTGGTGAGGTCACTGCGGGCAGAGTACCAGCTGACCAAAGCACGGCCGGAGTGTAAGTGTGAGACAGTGTGAGAAAGACAGTGCCTCCGTGCCACACATTACTAACTGACCTTCCTCTCTCTCCCTCTATCTCAGTGTATATCCAGTGCAGTGAGCTGCGCTTCAGAGAAATATTAGAATCCTTCTGCACTCCTGTTCAGGCTCTGTGTCGGTCGGAGGCGCTATTCCTTTTATCTACTCTAGAGGGCGCTCCCAGTGGCTGTGCAGTTGGCATTGTCAATGACTCCTGCCAGGTCTACCTGAAGATACAGGTAAGAGACAGAGAGTGGCTTGGAAATCAGGAGAAAAATGGTAATGCCTTAATAGTGGAGAAGCAGAACCACTCTGAAAGATTCCACACCAATGTGTATGTATTCGCTTGTGTCTTTTTGCTCTGTGTTTCAGGGTCTGGTTGATCTTCAGAAGGAGGTCGCTAAGCTGGGTGGGCGCATGGAGAGGCTACAGGCCCAGCTGGACCAGGCTGTGGCCAGGACCTGGGTTCAACAGTATGAGGAGAGAGTGCCTCAGCACGTCCAGGAGGAAAACACACGCAGGGTGAGAATGTAACCATGGCTTTAAACATGCAGCTGCAAGGTACACAGTGCTGACAGCTAACCAGTCTTTAACAGTGCCCCTGCCCCAGCAGCACAAACCAGTAGTTGAATATTATTTCTAGTCACGATAACCTGTCCTTCATTTTATTTCAGATCTCTTCCACAAAGGCGGAGCTAGAGAGAACCCAGCAGATGATCGAGAACTTCAAGAGAATGTTACCTGAGCGACACTGAGTGACACTGAATCAATAACAGTGTGTAGTACCACATTCTACCACACGGTGGATACACTGAGTCTGTAGAGGGGCGGCTGCTGTAGTACCAGACAGTACCAGGCTCTCCGAGAGACTGAGAGAGGGCTGTACCTCTTACACGCTGAAATGCAAAACCAACCTGTACAAAACATATGTCATTCCCACTGAGAAAGTATTGGATAGCCAAATTTTAAGGAACAGGATTTTAACACTTCTTTGCTTCCCTAAGTCCTGTTTTCATATAACGATCATGTTAATGACTGAGAAAACGTCTCATATTCTGGATGTTAGGTGTAAAAATCAATAAAATCAATACGAAATGCAAGTGTGTTATTATACTTTCTCTGCCAAGCTCAATAGAGCGCGATCTCTCCAACTGTGCCACAGAGAAGCTGGCAACTTCAACTTGTATTCCAATACAGTTTAAAGCTGCAGAGTTCAGTGTCATGTGCACAATGAAACATGATCCATGGGTTAGCGTTTACTAAACTGAAAAATGATTCGCGCACGAGGCAGCTCCATTCCTGCGTCTGTACTTTTAAGCGGCACACTGACAGCCTCATGATGTATTGGAAAAGTGAATGAAAGGCAATGAAAAGGTTCAGGGAAGTTTAATGGCCACACAGCCCAGCGCGTTATATACTGCGTACATTCCAAGCGTAACATTTTAGTTTTGTAAAGGATTTAAATTAAGTAATAAAAACATGGAACTTGATTAAAATAAACAGCTGTGTACGTGACACTGTGAATAGTTTGATTTCAGCATGCATTCTTTAAACACACTGATCCATTTTTTTTGGTGGAGTTGCCACTTTACCAGTAGCAGTTAAAAATCTGGGATGACATTCAAAATTGAAACTTGGTTTGGACGTTCTTTAGTACAAGTTATTGAGGCAGTCAGAATGATATGGCAATGTTTGTCTTTCTGCCTGTCCGTACGTCACACTCGTGTACATAGTGTGGAGGGTGAATTTCCTTACTGCCTCCTCGTGATACTGGTGGCTGTGTGACTCTGTCTTGCCAGCTATCAGGTGGGGTTTATGGTTGCCATGGGTTACTAGGTCAGTTGAGCACACATCCTCACAGGAAGTGGAAGAACAGAGGGAGGAAGAAAACAGGAAAAGGAGTGGGGAGTACTATTAAGTTTTCCTGATCACCCCCCTCCCCCCTCAGTGTGATTTCAGAACAATCCAGGATAGCACAGTGCTGACTGCAGCATCTTCTATTAAGTCTACGCTGTCCAAGACAGTATTAAAGTGTACGATAATATTGTTTTCCGATTTTTCCAGTTGTCTATAATGCTATATGCTGTGTTTGAAGCTGATAGGGAGTAATTAGGTAAGTCATGTTGTTTGGGAGGTAAGAAATTCAAGTGGAGATTATTGTTTTGCTATTCTTGCATTTTAATTAACAGAGCTATAGCAACACTCACCGCATGAATTCGTTATTATATAGCAACTGGACACAGCTCTATTTTCTAGGGAGGTCTGTTGTTTGGTTGTCACTCTATAACAACGGTAAATAAAGCACACCTGTTCTAAAAACTGCTGCTTCACAGACACTCCAGCCCTGCGCTCAAAAAGATAACCCTTTCAGGGGACTACAAATGATTATTTCAGACAAAAAAAATGTACATTTAATACATTATATTACATAATGACAAGTCAAGTCTCAGGATTCTTATTGCAATTACTAACAAAGTGTGTTTTTTTTTTATTTGTCTACTTTTAGGGGCTGCCCTTTAATTCCAACTGCCAGCCACAGACTCATGTAACACAGGCCATAAAAGGCAATGTGCCAGTGCCATCTAGTGAACACCTACTTACCTGCAATACACAAAAAACTTGATTTACAGAAGGCGTCCTCTAGATGCCGCCAATGCTTATTAAAATAAACACTTCGCTGAAGAAAAAAGAAATAATTGCATCTTAGTTTTTGTTTATTTTTTCATTAGATTTTTTGTTATTTTGCCAAGAAATTATGAAATTCATTCAAACGGCCAGCCGTCCATACACACACAGTCGTCTACCCACGTTCAGGTCAAACCAGCACACAGACAGACAGAAACAAACCAACAGTGCTGTCTTCACAAATTGCAAGCCTAAAAAGAGAGAATCACCAAATAAAAATCGAAGAGGTTCCGATTCGCACAGCACCAGGGCCTGGGCAGTGCTCAAGTGTAGTGCAGTCATTTTACTATTATGATCTGTGTGAAAAAATCAAAACAAAAAACAAAAACCTTTAACTTAAGAGGACATACAGTTTACAAAACAAGCGTGAGAGATCCAGCATTGAGTAACTTTTCATACTTCTGAGTGACTATATTACATTTTCTTTTCACCAGGTTCTCATCTTCTGCTCGTTCAAATCCAAAGACGGAATGGCTAATCGCACCGTTCCACATTGCAGAGCGCGATTTTGTCCTCCAAATTCAGTTGCTTAATTTAGAATATTAACTATAAAAATAGAAGCTACACCAAGTGTATGTGGTCACGAGGATGGCTGCAAGTAGCCCAAAGGGGGCTTGTGAATAATTCAGCCATCATCTTTCATGTAAAAACAACTGTACCCCGTGAATATTTAATATTCAACTCTAAACGGTTCTGTTGCTCTTCTTTTTTTTTTAGATTTTAAGCAGACGTCATGCTTGCAAGCACATTATGTTTAGCCACATGTCTTGGAAGGTTCCTGTTTCTTCAGACTTTTCAACTGTTGGCTCCACCTGCCAACTGAGGTGAAAGGTCACAATATCACATGATTTTTCAATAACCAGGAAAAAGAGAC
>NC_054557.1:21363219-21400719 GCF_017654505.1 Polyodon spathula | reverse complement strand
CTGTAGGATCCAATGGACCGGGCCTCTGAGTCCCTGCTCACAGACTGAGGTAAAAACACTGACCTGAACAAGAACACAGATTAAACAGGGATCCTTACCGTCATAGCAAAAGAAGGGGTATGCTTTGCTGCATTGATCATCGTTTAACTGAAGTGTATTACTGTTGTTTTGAATCTTCACACATTTCTCTTTGCCTTCATAATTGTCAGGTTGATTTTCTGACCAGTTCTGAAATGTGTAATTATCCCCCCCATCCGACCACTTCCAGGGGTTATTGAACAGACCAATCCAGACAGCAGCTCCATTTGCTTTCTCCTTTATTTTCTTCAGTGTGGTTTCTTCTACAATACTGCTGAGCTTCATACCAGGTTTTCAGTTCTGTAATCAGGATATATCTCTCACTGGTTTCTGAAAAGGTAACAAACAGAAGATCAAATAGGATGTCGTTACTGAGGTGTCTTGGCTCTCCTGCTGTTACAGTTATTAATATTAGCTAATAAAAGAATATTACTGTTTTTTCTATAAGGAAATGTATGCATTTAAACCGTTTCTTTTTCTAATCAATTTAGATTGAAAAGTAGAGCTAAACAAGTGGGTGTTGCACAGGATTTGAAAGCTGGCGAGTCACATGATGCGCACCTGTTACATTTGCAGGCTGCGTCTGTATTTAACAACACAAGTAAGCCATTCAATTCTATTAAACAGTAACATGACCTTTAAAACATGTGCATTGTTATATATATATATATATACTGTATATTGAATAAATGTTGTTCGTCACGGATGCCTCTGTGTGCATCTGTAAATAATATAATGTACAGTAGTTATTATTTCGAAGTCTTGAGTATGTCTGACCCTACATCTTAACATGAACAGTGCTTCTCTCAGACAAACTCTTACTGTATTCTTCAGAGCCCTCTTCAGAGTGCAGCTGATGATATTAGTTTATCGTAAGAAGGAACCAAGTTATATGCTGCCCTGTACAAACATGCACCTTTTACATGTGAAATTACCTAAGCAGCCCTGGAAATCTGTTTCACTAGTTTGGGGTCTATACGCCGCATCACAGACAGCATAACAGGAAAAAAAATGTACCATTATTATTATAACACATGAATTGCTTTTTATCATGACAGACAGAACTGTTCCATTGTCCATCTGGACTGACTGTAGCACAGAAGCTTTTGACACGTCTCTTATTGTAGGTGACATCATCTCCATTGGACCACTGCCAGTTCTCCTTGGCATCATGGTACATCCCGATCCAGGCATCGACACTAATATTTGTCATATCTGAGAGTTGCTTTGCTTCCTCTTGGCTGTTGATAGTAGCCAGGTCTACGTATTTATCTCTACAATATGTCTGAGCTGCAGACCAGTTCATAAAAGTTCCTTCAAAGTGGTATTTGGTGCAGGAAGCGTTTGTACAGGATTCTGAAAAACAAAACAAAAAAAACACAATAATGTTTAATTGATTACAAACCACAAATAAGTGCATTCCATGTATATATAATGTTCTTTGGATTGTCAAGACTAACATTATGAAGTGTCATTTTTATAAATAATGATCTAATAAAGGGTTGAGGCAAAGATTTGATTTTCATATTCAGCCAACTGATTCTAAAACGTTTGTGGAAGTCTTGAGTCTCGTATCCCGTTTGAGATGTTAAATGTGTGATGAATGTGTCAGGGACCTTGGCGTTGACCTCTGACCCTTTGACCCAGTATTGCTTCTGTTTATTTAGGACAACAGGTTTTCTGAGAGAAATAAAACTTGCAAGAAACAACTTACACTGAACAGAAATATAAACGCAACATGTAAAGTGTTGGTCCCATGTTTCATAAAGATCCCAGAAATTTTCCGTACACACAAAAAGCTTGTTTCTCTCAAATTTTGTGCACAAATTTGTTTACATTCCTGTTAGTGAGCATTTCTCCTTTGCCAAGATAATCCATCCACCTGACAGGTATGGCATATCAAAAAGCTGATTAAACAGCATGATCATTACACAGGTACACCTTGTGCTGGGGACAATAAAAGGCCACTCTAAAAAGTGCAGTTTTGTCACAGAACACAATGCCACAGATGTCTCAAGTTTTGAGGGAGCGTGCAATTGGCATGCTGACTGCAGGAATGTCTACCAGAGCTGTTGCCAGAGAATTGAATGTTCATTTTTTCGACCATAAGCCGCCTCCAACGTTGTTTTAGAGAATTTGGCAGTACGTCCAACCAGCCTCACAACCGCAGACCACGTGTAACCACGCCAGCCCAGGACCTCCACATCCGGCTTCTTCACCTGCGAGGTCATCTGAGACCAGACACTAGGACAGCTGATGAAACTGTGGGTTTGCACAAACCGAAGAATTTCTGCACAAACTGTCAGAAACCATCTCAGGGAAGCTCATCTGCATGCTTGTCGTCCTCACCAGGGTCTTGACTTGACTGCAGTTCAGCGTCGTAACCGACTTCAGCGGCCACTTTCGATGGCCACTGGCATGCTGGAGAAGTGTGCTCTTCACGGATGAATCCCGGTTTCAACTGTACCGTGCAGATGGCAGACAGTGTGTATGGCGTCGTGTGGGCGAGCGGTTTGCTGATGTCAGCGTTGTGAACAGAGTGCCCCACGGTGGCGGTGGGGTTATGGTATGGGCATAAGCTACGGACAACGAACGCAATTGCATTTTATCGATGGCAATTTGAATGCACAGAGATACCGTGATGAGATCCTGAGGCCCATTGTTGTGCCATTCATCCTCCACCATCACCTCATGTTTCAGCATGATAATGCACGGCCCCATGTCACAAGGATCTGTACACAATTCCTGGAAGCTGAAAATGTCCCAGTTCTTCCATGGCCTGCATACTCACCAGACATGTCACCTACTGAGCATGTTTGGGATGCTCTGGACCAACGTGTACAACAGTGTGTTCCAGTTCCCTCCAATATCCAGCAACTTCACACAGCCATTGAAGAGGAGTGGGACAACATTCCACAGGCCACAATCAACAGCCTGATTAACTCTATGTGAAGGAGATGTGTCGCGCTGCATGAGGCAAATGGTGGTCACACCAGATACTGACTGGTTTTCTGATCCACGCCCCTACCTTTTTTTTAAGGTATCTGTGACCAACAGATGCATATCAGTATTCCCAGTCATGTGAAATCCATAGATTAGGGCCTAATGAATTTGTTTCAATTGACTGATTTCCTTATATGAACTGTAACTCAGTAAAATCTTTGAAATTGTTGCATGTTGCGTTTATATTTTTGTTCAGCGTAGTTACAGGAAGATGCTTTTAAATAATTCTTCTTAGTAGCAAATCGCTAGTTTTATTCCCATTCCTAAAAAAAAATGTACCTTTAAAATGAGACCCATTGTCTTCTTATTGCAACACAGCTGTACTTTATGATGAAACAGTTGTTCAATAATAAATCCCCATGAATAAATTAACCCTCACCTGAATTCACTGATCACATAACTTCACCTCAACCACCATTCACTTTCAAAGTATAAATGTATTTGTTTTAATAAGCAAAGAATGACCTTCATAAATTAAAACATTAAGGGATCCTTACCATTAGAGCAAACAAAGGGAGACACATTGTAGCATCCAGCTAAACAAGAACACAGATTAAACAGGGATCCTTACCGTTATAGCAAAAGAAGGGGTATGCTTTGCTGCATTGATCATCGTTTAATTGAAGTGTAATTTTTTTAATCTTCACACATTTCTCTTTGCCTTCATAATTGTCAGGTTGATTTTCTGACCAGTTCTGAAATGTGTAATTACCCCCCCCATCCGACCACTTCCAGGGATTATTGAACAGACCAATCCAGACAGCAGTTCCATTTGCTTTCTCCTTTATTTTATTATTTTCATCATTATTCTTTATACTGACGAGGTCGGTGTAGTTTGCTTTACAGTACTGCTGAGCTTCATACCAGGTTTTCTGTTCTTTAATCAGATTATAACTCTCTCTGGTTTCTGAAAAAGGTAACAGACAGCAGATCAAATAGGCTGTGTCACTGTCGTTCTATATAGTAACATGGCCATTGTGATTGAATTTCTCTAAATCTGTTTGTAACATGCTTTGAGCTTGTTAGGAAAATGTCAAGTGCCAGGAGTGAGTAGCCTTCCTCATTCAATTCACAATACAATGCTCCCCCTTTATAATGCTCGAGTCGGAAGCCACAGTTCTAAGAGTGTGCTATTTGTGTTCCGCCTTCTAACGAGAATGAAAGTGCTGGTGGAATGGCATTATGGGGCAAATGGGAGCCATGATCAAAATGCATTCTAACTTCTTCCACAGTATGAAGAGCCACCTTATAAAGGGAGCACTGTATGCACCAATGTGACCTTTCAAATCACCAGAGTGCTCTCTGTTCAGTGCTTAACGCTAAACATAAGAACATTTTATGGAAATATTGTTTTTAAACCCATTTATAAGAATGCTATGTTAAAATGAATACATCGTAAAATAGTCATAACTGATATAATTTTCTGAATGTAGGTGTATTTATACAATAAGTGCCTACTCCCCCCCCCCCCCCCCCCCCGCCCATTTCTAGGTATCTACATTCCTAAAATAAGTGTTCCAAAAAAAAAAAAAACATAGAGCCTGTTTTCGAAGAGAGCATGAATAAAAAACAGAATTAAAAATATTGCCTTACCATTGTAGCATATGAAATAATATCTATTATTATGACAGTCTGAGTCCACCCACTCTCCATCTGAATTGACACTAGCGCAGCTGAATTCGGATGGCCAGTTGTAGTAGCTCACATTGTCTCCATTGGACCACTGCCAGTTCTCTTTGTCATAATACAGGCCAATCCAGGCATCAGTAAAACCAGCTGAAATATGTAACATTTCTTTTGCTTCTTCCTGGCTTTCAATGGTGGCCAGGTCTGTGTGGTTCTCTTGACAGTAGCTCTGAGCATCAAACCAGCTCTTTTTATCTTTCACAAAGTGGTATTTTCTGAATTGGCTGGATGCAACTGCACATATTCCTGAGAAAAAGGTATATGGGGCACGTGAGAGGCTGGCTTGGCAGAGGTGTGGGAGTGGGTATACAGAGAAAACCAAATGCTTTGACACAAGCACTTTTATTAAACCGCTTACAAAAGAAACAGTGCACCCAATACCCAACTGGGTGAACAAATAACACAACTTTTGTCATGATGTCTGTCTCCTATCATAAAACAGGTTCAGAGGATTCTAATGGCTTAGCACAGCTCCTTACTCTCCAAAACAAGGCTCCAAAAAGAGCTTTTCTTCCCTTTATATACAGCTGAGAAAAGACAGAAAAACAAATAACCCTTACATCCCCAGAATCTCATCTTCTCAATAACCAAAGCAAATAGCCGATAACTGATTCTCTAGATGAAAAAAATGCACAGATTTCACAGGGATAATTAATTAGGCAATCAGACACTTTATTAGGTTGCACTGCATTTCTATTTGCTTCAGCTCCAGCGGTCACAGCTGACTCTTCTTACCCCATTAGGGTCTCAAACCCTAGAAAGTCCTGCAGTCACAGAATATTTCTGTTCCTCAACAACCAGCTCTATTTGTGCTAAAGAAGATTCATAGATTAAAACCATCAGAAATGTTATATTGCTTTTCTTTTTGCTACCATTGTAACCACACCTTATGTTAAAGGTTCACTAGCTCAACATAACAGATCTTTAATGTTTTTATTTTAAACCACGCTGCATACAAAACTGATAGCCAGGTCTTCCTTCTATATGCAAAATGAATTACAGAATGGGGTAATCGAGGCTCCTGCTTATTCTAGTAATCTCTGTATTGTTGTATTCAATGACAGTGCATCCTACCGAGGCTCAGTGGACTGGTGCTCAGCCCCGAATGTTATGTTATGAAAAATTATGTTATGTTGTTTTTGGTCTTTTACATCATTTTAAAACTTAATTTATCATATTTTCCAGTGTTTTAGATTGTTTTTAATATAATGTATCCTTTTTTTCCACTGTTTAAGAGAATAGTATGCAAATATTTATCATATGCAATACATTAGGTCTTGTAAATGTGTTTACTTGTGCAACTTTGTGGGGACCTCATTTTGTCTGGTTCGTCGTGATTGTTTTTTAATTAAGTGAAATCGGTTGTCTGTTTCCAGATTAAGTTTGCAAAAAAAAAAAAGAATGCATGATTAACTTTAGCATTTGTTTTAAATTTCCCGACAAACCTTCTGACTAGCAATTGATTTCACCTGTACCAAAATCTGACAGTGTACCACTTTCTGATATTACACAGGTCAAGTTTTGGTACTGTGACAGAAATAGAATGACATTTGGTGGACGCTAAGCAATAGGAACAGAGTACCCTGGACCGTTTAAACTGACGATTCATTCCCAAGGTTAAATGGAAGTCGTTCATCTAGAAAGGGGGTGGAGCTTCGGTGCACTAACTCATCTACCTGGAAGGGAAATGATGTGGCAGCTGCGGATTGGAGGAGCGGCTATAATTGCTTACCAAGGGGTCATGTGTGACGGTACAAATAGGGGACAAAGCGACGTAATCTGTTCCTTCATTTTGGTTAAAGAACAACCCAGAAAGACCTGTGTTTTGTGAAATTGTGTCGTGTTTGTTTTGTCTCTACTTGTTACTTGCTATTTAGTAGACAGCTAAACACGTCCAGAGCTGTCGCCAGACAGCACTTCACCTGTACACTGCAAGCCACTTTGCACAGGTATGCATTCCACATTCTGACGATGTACCACTCTCTGGCCCTACACAGGCAAGCACTTAGTAGATGGGCAGATTTAGTGATTTGCTCTCTTATGTGTATAAGTCCAAAGAGAGTGACTTTCAAGGGTAGGACTTGCTAGAGAGCCCCAGCAAAGACTGAACAATAGCTTGTGCTATTATTGACATGAGTTACATCCAGTCATAGTAAATAATGAACTGCGCTACACTGTTTGTGAAAAGGTCTATGCAAAGGTCTATACAGAAGTCTATACAATCGCCAAATTAAATTTACATTTGTTTATAAATATCTCCAGACAGGTGCAGCAATTTCCAGAAATAATAATACAAATATAATAGTTATTAAATAACAAATTAAAGAAGTTTGTTTTATTCCTGCACACAAATCTACATAGATAAATGCCGTGGGTCACAGTGACCCGAAACATCTTATTTGTATACACGGCCTGTTCTAAAAAAAAATAAACATCTCAAAAGGTTCTGTTTTCTGTCGATAAGTTCATGACCCCGGCTATGAAAAAGTCATAAAATATTATACAGAAAATGAAAAGAATTGGAATTGGAAATTAGTGTCAGGTCAAATAGACCCGAAACCTAATGGGAGAGTTAATATTTGCCAAGGTATTTTACACTAGATGATTTTAAAAAAAGATGCACTTGATTAAAGGTACACTACCTATGAAACAGTTTGAAGCCTGGACAGAAGTGTTAAATTTGTCCAATTAATCAAATAATTAGACTAATTAAGTAACTGATCACTCGGGTGGAACGAAAGCCAGAAGACACTGCGGCCCTGCAGGAACTGTTTGACACCCCTGCTTTACAGGTTTTGGTCTTGTCAGAACTTGTAGAGCTGTGGTTGACAGCCTAGGGCTGATCCAACTAGAAGCGCTTGTGTGTGTAACAGGGCAGAGGCTGGGTGACAGCGCACAAGACAAGCGAGCACCTTAACCTCTGTGCAAAAGACCCAGCCTCACCAGCATTCAGGCTTATCAACCTTTGAACATCAACTGATGACTTTCCTACTAAATATGTTTGTATCCCGTGTAATTGTTCAAATATATAAACGTTTTCATCTTAAAACACTGTGAAAACATGTCATCCAAATGAAATTGTAACGCATGCTAGCGGGGGAATGAGAACATTGAAATGAATACTCCACTGTACATGTCAGTCATTCTGGCATCTGACAGAGCTACAATTACCGGGGATGTGCATCTGTGCAGGGACTAAAACAAACCTACCTGCAAGCAACAGCATCAGGAGCACCTGCTTCTCCATGATAGACAGAGCACAGACTGAAACAAAGAGAAATTCATCTTTTAATACAGGTTGAAATTCAAATGAGTATTGGGTGGGCTTGTATTATTATTATTATTATTATTATTTATTATTATTATTATTATTATTATTATTATTATTATTATTATTATTCAGACTTTTTCAACCACTGAAAAAAGTGTGAAGAGAAGAGATGTAGATTACTCTCCACTGCTGTCCAGATATAATTTCTGTTGCAATAAAATGTTTTCATATAAGGTAAAATTTTAAAACATGTCAGAGATTGGTATTGCAATATATATATAGGTCCTAGGCCCACCGGGTTGCACCCTTAATATATATATATATATATATATAATATATATATATATCATATATATATATGACTATATAATTCCTATATATATATAAGATATATATATAATATCTATATATATATATATATATATATATATATATATATATATATATATATATATATATTGTAATGTGCTGCTGGTAGTAATAACCCACACTGGGTGGTGTAAGCCCAGTTTTAGGTACAGGAGGTGCTTTATTAAAGGCTGCTCAACAACAAGTTACCCATGACAAGCTTAACAAAGGCTGCATTTCCATGTCAAAAATCCCCCCAGCAGAACAGTACTGGTGACTATATACAAAAATAACAACCACTCCCAACTCTCCTTGCTGATCCTTCAAATGCATACTAGCCATGACAAAAAAAAACAACATTCTCCCTGAATTCCCACAGGGGGTGCTGCACAGCCAATTTCTATTTTCATCACAAACTAGAACTAGAGTGACAGCAAAATTACTGTGTGGATCTTTATTCAGAAAAAAAAAAAATACTCGTTACAAGTGTTTCTTTGCACTCGTTACTCGGCACGGACCTACTTCAAACCTTTGGAACATTCTCCCACTTTTTTATAAATATGACTGTTACATTTAAAAAAAAAAATAAGAAAGTTAATAATTGTATCTGCCAAAGCAATGCTTTTTTTTGTTTTTGTTTGCTTGTTTTAGTTATCTTAAGCCCTGTCTTGCGGGGTTTTGTATTTTTGTTCATTTGTATTTTTTGTGTTTTTAATTCTTTGTATTTTTGTTTTGCATTGTTTTGTCTTGGAAACTACTTGAATCAGAACATTGGTCCACATCTACAGGCAGTAGGACCCAGGGGAATACCTGGAGCTCCAACCTGATTGTGTTCATTGTTGTTTCATATGTATTTCAGCTTGTGCTCTTGCTTATGTAATGATGTTATTTAAATAAGCCTGCCCACGATAACAGGCTCCCTTTCATAATGTCTTGAAAAAGGTTAGCACAAATCAGATACAAGCTAACATGGAAATTATGTACAGGGTCCTGTGAACAACAAGGAAAGGGCAAAGACATATTATCCAAAAGAATTCAAATATATTGGACAGCATTAAACTAGCAAGGTCTTGCTTAGGGTAAGAATGTACTTGTTTCTTCTTGTTTCTTAGTTTTATAACATGATTTTACATTTATTTTCCCTTGCACTCATTGCTAAACCAAATCATTAGCATGGAAAAAGGACAGCTTCCTGGAACAAAATGTGCAAATCAGTTTTGTCATTTTTGTGCGGCGACTAAAATTAAAGATCTGCTATAAAAAAAAAAAAAAAAAAAAAAAAACAGTATCGCCATATTTAAAAATCTTTTGTCTCCTCCAATCCCTTTTAAAGCCAGCCTGGTTCTCCAGCTTCACTAAGCCATGATTCCAGGCACATTCTTTTCCTTTGATTGAAAAATTCTATATAAGAAAAACAACACATTCAACATGTACAGAAATACCAGACAAACGCCTCCCTCCACCTGGTTTAATTAAATTAAACATTTAATATCAATGTGTTTTATTATTTTCAGCTAGTAATTTCCTGGTTGGTTTGCGATCTGTTTTACTGTTTGTGTTTTGTACAAGTCATTTCATTTGAGATTTGGGGTTAATATATGTTTGTCTGTTTTATTTATTTATTTATTTTTAAACAAATATTAAATACATCAAATAAAATGGTAATTACTCAAATCAGTAAAATGGTGTAAACAAGAGTGAATCAAATAAGGTAATTTCAAACAGAAACTCATCTTTTCTGCTTTTAAAAGCACTATATTTTAAAACCCAGCTGCAGCACCATGGATTAAAAAGAAAAAGAAATCCCTCCATTTTTAGTTAACCCCCCCTCCCTGGCCAGTGGAACAATCAAATTAAAAAGAGCTCTCCAAACCATAAAAACCACAAACAGCAATTAAAAACTACATTCATAATTTAAATTACTCACTTAGGCTAACTTCCTATTACATGTAAACAAATATTTTCAAACTGTAAAATTCCATTAGCTGACATTATGAAATATTTGTTTTTTTTGTTAATAATTTGAATTGCTTGTAATTGTCTTTCAATACAATTTCATACCACTTGCAAGAGGTGTGATTAATCGATTGTATAAATCAGATGATTAATTGAGCAATAGAAAATGTCAAGATTAAAACCCCTAATATAGATAGATACATTTAAAAGGAGGTCTAATTGCAGTGTACAAAAATGAAAATGTCCAAAAATTTGGGGACAAATTATAACCACTGCACTGGACAAGTAATAATGCTTATCATTAAATACAAATCATTGAAACATTTTGTCTACTTGCATAAAAAAATCTATTCATTTTCATATATATATATATATATATATATATATATATATATATATATATATATATATATATATATATATATATATATATATATATATATATATATATATATATATATATATATATATATATATATATATATATATAATATATATATATATATATATATATATATTATTATATATAATATATACAATATATATAACATATATATATATATATATATATATATATATATATATATATATATATATATAATATATATATATATATATATATATATAATTATGTGATATACAGTATATATACTTATAAAATATTTCCAAATGTATTAACACTATTACACCTGATTTTAAATAACAATATGTGTTTTATCTTAAAATTGCATGCACAAGCTTTTCCTCAAATTTGCCACTCTTCTCAAAACATTTGTCATAATTTGCACATTACCATTTCTCAACACTTCTGCAAATTGCATTAATCAGAATGATCTGGCACTCACCTTCTCAGTGCAGTCTCACAGCTTCCTGTCTGTGTGTCCTCTCTCCTTCAGTCTGAGGAGCTGCTGCAGGAACCTGCTGCTATAAACACCTGAGTGCAGGTGAGCAGCACACGCAACATGCAAATAAGTTTCTATTTATATTTGTTTGTTACCAGGAACAGGGTGTATGAAATGGTAATAATAATAATATTTACTACTACTAGTTATTATTATTATTATTATTATTATTATTTATTATTATTATTATTATTATTATTATTATACAGGTAGATGGCTGCAGGTGGGACAGGTTAAAATCAATCTTTTAGAGGTCTTTTGAACCACAGGGGTGCTTTAAATTTATTTACAAAGTTGTGATGAAAAAGAAAGTGATATACAGTGTGACTTTAAGCATCAAGAAGAATGCATTACATGTTGCATTTTTCTACTCTGATGCATTATGAGCATCAACAATTTACTCAAAGCCTCTGCTAGTGTTATAACAACCTTGGATTGCATAACGAAGGAAAAACATTGAGTGAAACAGCTGGCATCACTCTATTTTCCGGGTGTGGTACACGAAGCATAATCAACAAATACAGAGAAACATCATCTGTAATTGACAAACCCAGGACTGGAAGACCCAAAAAGCTGTATAACAAGGATAAGCAACACTTGAAGATAATATCCTTAAGGAATAGACAGAAGACAAGCGTTGAATTTTATATATATATATATATATATATATATATATATATATATATATATATATATATATATATATATATATGTATAGAACATAATATTTATATTTTATTTAACATCATGCAATCATGTACTGAAAGCCATTAATAGTAGTACGGTGTACTAACTGCTCCCTTCCACTAGCAAAGGCAGAGTCCTAGAGACACCCCTAATGCTGCCCTGAACACAAAGTACTGGCCCTGTGTTGTGAATAGGATGACACTAATATCCACTGTCTGTCTGGGGGATGTATAATTGAGACCACTGACCATTTGATGAGTTAAATCAAAAGCATTCCTCTGAATCGGTGTATGAAAGTAACAGGATATGAAATATACAATTTAAATGTGGTGCATTTCATATATATCTGTGTGGCAGGCTGGCGAGTGGATAGAGGCCCAGAGAGACTGCAGTTCAAAAAAATATACTTTTTATTATAAATAGATACAAAAATAAAAGGGCACAAGGGCCAAAACAAAGGAATTGAAACAAAAAGACAAAAAGCAAAATGTACAAAATAAAGGTTTCCAGGCTGGGCAATGCCTTGACTGGATTTAGAAAATTGAAAACCGACCGACCGACCGACTGACCGACCGACCGACCGACCTGCTTCCTCAACTCCCTCCTCCAAATGAGGAAGCAGAGGCCTCCTTTTATGTCAGGTGGCTGGGCGCTGATTGATCGTTAATTAACCTAATCAACTAATCAACCCCAGCCACCTGAACATAATAAACCCAGGCAGGTAGGAGAAAGTAACCCCATCCCTGCCAATTTAAAAAGGGCAGAGCTTTGCTCTGCCACAATCTGAATCAGCCTTTGTGTGTAGGTCAATCTGTTTTCATACTTGCAAAAACTTCCTGCTCATGTTCCTAGTGTAGCAGGCAGACTGCATGCAAAATAGGTGTTTTTGTTTTTTACAGTGTTTTTATTCATAAATAGGTGTTTTTGTTTTTTACAATGTTTTTATTCATGTAGGTGTTTTTGTTCTTGTTTTTACAGTGCATTTATTCATAAGGTGCTTTAGTGAACAGAGTCTGTGGCACCAGCAAACAAAACATGCAAATAAGAATACTGAGCAAATGCAACTCGTATTTTGCCCTTTTTTACAACTTGAAAAGGTTGTTGGAGAAGATAATGGGAATAAAGGAAATCATAAAAGTTTATTATTATTATTATTATTATTATTATTATTATTATTATTATTATTATTATTATTATTATTATTATTAGTAGTAAACTATATACTGTGGCTATACGAAACAGAAGACAAAGTTCACGATCCAAACAAATGTTTATTTTGTAATCCCGGTCTGGCGACCGCAAAGAAATATCACAGGCAATACACAGCAATGTACTGTATTGCAATGTTTCAAACAACGGGTTACAGTCCCGAAATAATAAACACAGTATAACACACACAAAGACACAAACATGAGCACAAGTCCAGAGTGAGTGCTAACATGCAAGTGGTGAAATACAATTTATTACTACACAGTGGTGAAGTGATGTCCGGGTTGGTGCTGGTATTAAGCGACAGCTCCCGGTACTTGTTAGCCGTCTAATAAAAACACACAGGTACAATCAGACACGACAAAACAAACACTAAACACTCACGGTTCTTTTATAACTCTCCTTCCTGGGTTGATCTTAACCATAACAAAGGAACAGATCGCTTAGCCGCACACCCTTTTGTACCGTCAGTCATAACCAATCCTGCCTTCCACCTCTGGGGGCCTGGGTTGTAAATGCTTCCAAAAACTACCCACACTTAGAAAGCGACCGGCAACCGATTGAACCTGTCCGGACCAATGGAGTCATCCCCCAGTAATGAACCTCAAGTTGGCCATTTGCTCAATGGATCATAAAGTTCTATTACAAACCTATTGAGTGCGAACAGCCAATCAGCTTCCAGATCGTTGAAGTGCTTAACTGTGAATTCAATTTTAAATCAATCCGCCCATGTATAACAGCTTTTTCCCTCAAAATTCTAATCTGATAACATAAAAAACTACTTAAAATCTTTCTAACGCTGATCTAGAGACAAACGAAATCATGTCTGTGACAGGACATCGTAAAGAAGGCTCAATTCACAGCTACTGTACAGCAAATCAACAGCCAACCCTGTTTCAGTTCTTTCTGCACCAGCCAATCCACTGCCTGCCAGCTTGAATGACGCCCCGCCTCCAACAACAAGTTTCGAGTCTGACTCAATACTACACTGACTATTCAACAATTGTATATGCCCAGATAAAATATACGAAGAAACAGTAAGACCCCAATAAATAAATATGTTAGCTAAATAATAATAATAATAATAATAATAATAATAATAATAATAATAATAATAATAATAATAATAAATGTTTTCTCTATGTGTATGTCGTTTTTATATTTTAATTACGTTAGGGACTATTTTCTTAGCGGAAGGTTACCCGGTAAATATAGGTTTTAAAGTTTTTTTAAAAGAGAAAATAAATTGTTTTCTAATAGCGACAGAGCCCTCTCAATGCGGGCTCTACCGTGTGGTAGTTGACCTTGACTTTCATTCGCGTCCTCGCCTTCGGCTCGGGACGATAACTCCATTCGTGGGCATCGACGGGCTCTATCGCTCAATTATAATACTTATATTAGCATGCTGTTGATACTTCTTTAGAAGGGCTTGTTTGTAAAACCAAATTGTATCAAATTGTTCATATAATCTTAAAAAAATTACCATGTACCCAACTTTAAATATGTATTGTACAGTAATGCCCTGCACTGTAATACCAGAGGGCTGGTTAAATTCATCAGTCTCTTTATATTCCTGTCAAAACTTCTAATCATTTCCAAAGATTGTTTAAATGTGTTTTGTGAAGAATACTGTAAAACCAGGTAGCGAATCAACCATTGTTAACCAATTTACAGCTCTTTTGTAATATTTCTGTTCTGTAAAAATGTGTCTTTATGTTGTGTGGATCAATAGGACAGGTTACACAATGGGACTGTTTGGATCACAAACACACACACACACAGGGCTAAAGGTTTTACAGCATGGTTGTAATGTAAGCTCTGTCTTTTTAAATGTTTTTTGTGAGCTATAACGTATTATGGAGTCATATCATTTATATGCTTCCTTGTATACTTCTGTTTTGCATTTTTTCCACAGTGAACAAGCTTTTATATATTAGCAACTTTGTTTTGAATGCATGTTTCTCTAAATAATCCTCTATGTAAGTGCATGGCATGTGCCTTGGGCTAGAAGGGAAATAGGTGGCAAGTAACATTGGTCTGGGCTCTCTCACTGACAGTCTGCCTTTTGTGTGGTACTAATGAGAAATTGCGTATCAGGAGAGAAAATATCATCAACTTTGCATCCCATTGTGCAGTTCCCAGCTTGTATAGCGCACTTAAAAACTTGTTTCAGGTCTGAAAATGTCTGTGGGCAGCACTGGCCTCACCCTTATAAATGTTTCCAACAGTAAAAGCATAGCAAAGTTTAATAAAGCATAGTGAAAGCATGGTAAAGTATAGGTAACCATATAAGCATATCTAAAGCCCGAAGAGGTACAGTAAAGCAGTGGTTTTCAACCTTTTCATCTCAAGTACCAGTGTTTCCATCAGGGACCACCAGGTGTACCAGTAACTATGTGCAATATTAAACGACTGTTGTTAAACAGAGACTTACCCTGCTAACTGAAAATGTGACAACATCATCTAATTATCTGACAAGAGTTCACCACAATTAACACTGAGAGGCTGCTTTGGTTCCTCATCAGTAACTTTGAAAGTTAATGACAAATGCCTCTCATCGCAGCGCTTCAGACAAACTTTTTGCCTTAGGAGCCAATGGCTTCATTTATTCTCAGCATAACCACACAAATGACTAAGAATAAGTACGAATACCAAACAGGGTTATTAGAAATATTAAAGTTAACTGCTTGGGGTAGGCTGGAAACCATGAAGGTATCATGATTTAAAATAAAAATACATGTTTACTGTAACATGGTTCTCTTTAAAATAATACTACAAAGAAAAGTGCTCCTTTAAGCAGGGTCTCGCCACCTCTGCTAATCTGCGAGGCATGAGATTAAACTGATGTTCTCCCATTCCCTCATTACTTTCATGGGGTTACCCAGGTCCCCCTGAGCTAAAACCAAACAATGTCCCAGTGATTGTACTTCTCCAGTATTGGTACGTAAAGAAGAACATCATTTTTACGGGATTGACTGCCCCCCGCCCAAGACCTGCCCTTCAACCAATCAAAGCCGTCCACAAGACAAACCCTTGTTCAACCTCTTTGTGTCACTGCCATGACTGGCAGCCAGGTCAAACAAAAAAACCTCCATCTCTCACCGACATCAACTGTAGTCATCCTCTTTAGTCATCCCAGCCACATTCCCACTTGTTTTGATAGGGAGAAATTTAATCCCCTCCCTGCCAACCCAATATTCCCCACACCAAAACACAAAAACATGCACCGGCAGAGCATTCCCCCTGCCACACACACACCACTTATGTGCACAGCACACATGGCCACCATCGCCACCTCCACCCCTAAAACACCAACACTCTTCCCTCATGTCCCTCTTTCCCCATATGGATCCTTGTGGGCGGGTTGATAATTGGGGCTGTGGTGGCGGTCTCCTCACCTCTTCCTTCTCCTGTTGGGGTGTCCCCACCGCCAACAGCGAAGAGAGGAATTTCTGCAGCGAAAGTGATGCTAGAGGTAATGCTGGAAGTGGCAATGCTAACAGTAGTGCGGGGCACTCCAACAGCGGCAATGCTGGCAACGCTGGCTCCTCCGTGAGGCACTCTATGGCTCCTATATATATATATATATATATATATATATATATATATATATATATCTATATAAAACTAAAGGTTTTAAGGTATGGTTGTAATCATATGATTAATATGCTTCCTTGTATGCTTCTGTTTTACATCTTGTCCACAGTGAACAAAAAAAAAAAATTAAAAATCACATGACAGCACGAATTAAAGTCTTTTTTTTTTTTTTTTTAATTGAAACGAATACAATCCTATAGTGAGCAGGTCCTCTGCAGAGATTGGAATAAACAGATTCCCACACACACCAAATTACTGTAAAGTAACAAATGTACAAATAACGCTTACTTTCAACTGACTATTCAATACTGAATATAAAAAGGATACGCTCTTGTAAACAGTCCGACAAGGCGACCCTAGGAAGGGGTTTCCAAACACCAGAAGCGACTAAGATATTTTATTATTATTATTATTATTATTATTATTATTATTATTATTATTTTGCTTTACTTTGATTTGATTAATGATTTCTCATATATTTTTTATTTAAGCGATAGTGTCCGCAGGGTTGCCAGATTTCTGCTGGTTTTATAGCCCAAAGTCACCTCAGAAATAGCCCAATTATTTGTTTTAACTGAAAGCAAGCTTACTTTTAAAGTTATACTACCTATATACTAGTTACATTATCAACCCGCGACTCCTTAACATTTCCCGCGGCTGTGTTTTTAAAGTAGCCCAATTCCGCGGAAAAACCGCGGACTGGCAACCCTGAGTGTCCGTCGACCTTGACTTTCGTTACCGCACTCGCCTTCGGCTCGAGACGCCTAACCGTCGCGGTCCACTATCACCACACAGTAGAGGCCACTATCTCTATTAGAAAATTATTTTAACCAATCTTTTTATTTTATTTTTTAAAAACACCTTAAAACCTAAATTCACCCTGAACTTGTACTGATTCGTCGCGTACCTTTTCGCTGAGTAAAGACGTTCTAAGAAAATGTTTAAATAATAATAAAATTAAAAAAAAAACAAGGATGATATACATATAAATAGGGGGAAAAAATGATTTTTTATTGGGTAAATCGATCTGAATGTTTTATTAACTTGCTAGGGGTTTAAACCCCTATTTATAATCTGGTCATTACCTGAGGAATGAACTGAGCAATTACTGCACGATGGAGTCTGAACTACCAATACAATCTCCCATTAAATAGAGTCTGAACTACCAATACAATTAAATGCCACTCTAAAATGCCTCCTAACTTACCACGTTTCTACCTTCAGCCAAAACATTTTCCTCATGAATCTGTATATGAATGAAGCAATATTACTGAACTGTCCGCTTCTCGCTGCTGTGCTGCTGTTACAAGATGCTGTGTTTGTGCTCCAGTCGAACTGACAGTCTGAGACTGGCTCTCGGCAGTTGCAGGTACAGGATTAGTTGCTTTCGTCAAATCAAAAAGATAAAGTCCACACTTGCTCGATTCCCATTTGGTGCTGAGACATTACCCATAACGCCGGGCCTGGAACCAAGATACTCCTTTTAATAAAATAAATATAGTTAGTGTTAGTGTTTTTTTGTTTGGCCAATGGCAATTGTGTTTATTTAAACTTTTGTTTTAAAACTAAAACTAATGTTAAATTAAAATGCCTGTGATAACAGTAATGAGCAAGCCAGAGATTGTGTTAAGACTTTGTTGTAATAATTAAAAGAAACATACATTTTTACTCTACATTAATCACACTGGTGTCTTTTTAACAGTAGATTATTTGATCACAGAGGGAGTCACCAATATTAAAGGCTCAAAGCCATTTTACTGCTGTACTCTTTCCTTTATATAGCGCATTTTATACAAAAATATCACAAAGCACTGTACAGTACATGGCAAAAAAATAGAACAAACCACAATACATTGTATAGCATGTCACACATACAACTGCCACAATCAGCCTATTTAAATAACAATATACACATAATACAAAAGCAGCAATTTTAAAGTTACATTAAAACTCACTAGGACAAGAAAGCCATTTTATAAAAGAGCGTTTTTAGTCTTGAGTTGAAAACTGTAACGGTCCCAGCTTCCCTGACAAACGAAGGCAGAGCATTCCATAATTTTGGAGCTCTACAAGAAAAAGCCCTCCCTCCTCCCGTGCTGCTTTTGTTGACCCGAGGAATAACCAGCAGCCCCGCATCCTGTGATCTCAGTGCGGTTTGAAAGATACGGGGTCAGTAACTCGCTGCTAATCCATTCAGGGTAAATTAACAGCAAAATCTTCAAATCAATTCTATACTGCAAGGGGTGCCAGTGTAAAGAGGCCAAAACAGGGGTAATATGTTCACTTTTCCTGGTTTTGTCTGGTCTATAGACAAGCAGCTCAACCCCAGATTGATAAAAATGATAATAACAATACTGGAGCTACATAACCCCAAACCATTTTGATCACACGTGCATTGAAATAGTTATGAGGAAGACTTTTGAAGCTGCTTACACTTAAAGGTAGGTTGCAGCTTTCCTTCCATTATGAAAGACAACTCCATTCCTAGTGGGCAGCAATTAAGAGATTGGCTGGAACAAACACTGGACTGGAATGACCTGTCAATGTCTTCTATGCAAATAAGGATTTCTTTTGAAATGCCACGTGTTTGTCTGATAAGCAATATTGTATCCTGGTTTCTTATATTTAAAGCTGTGTAGCATCAAGATGTTTCAAATCATTTCATGGTTATTTTTTTGTCCCCCTAGTTACAGTCATATGATCAGTACAGTAACTGTTTTGGGAATATATATATATATATATATATATATATATATATATATATATATATATATATATATAAGGCGATCATGGGTGGTGAATTAATTAGTGACGGGAAGAATGAATATCACTGAAGGTAAGTGTTTTGTGTTCTGTGCTGTACTGTAATGTATTTGCATCCGTGTTTGCGTTCGTGAGTGTTTTGAATAACTGTTTATTTTGACCACTGTACTGTTTTTGTTCTGTGCCAGTGTTTGTGTGTTTTGTTTATGTATTATTAAACATGCACAGTAGCGCTTATAAACATTCTCTGCCTCCTGAGACTCTTCCTGATTATAGCTGGGCCAACGATGTCATCCTGTCACACCCTACAAGGAGTTACCCCTGAGAGAGCTGCCCCTGACAGTGATCCAGATCGCACAAACACCCCTGGACACAGACTTCAGAGACACTGCAGGTCACCAGCACTCACCACTACACCAGCAAACTACAGTGACCAGCAAAGGATCACTGCAATGGTACAGCTAACAGCTCACAGGAGGTTACAATTACAATGAAGATAACATGAGGTGTCCACCTCCAAACGGGGCGGCAGACCTGAAATGTTATGTTAATAGTGCTCTTCCCAAACTCGCTCCCAGCTCCTCGCCTGCTCGCTCCTCTACATTAGCAAACCAGCAGACCCCTGAATTCCCAATGACAGCAATCCTGTCAGCCACACATCACACCATAACCCCATATCATCACACTGTGTGGAACAAGCTGGGAAATTACAGTAATAACATCTGAATAGTTAGTTAATAGTTATTTCATCTTATTTTTGTAATACAAGAAAACAAATAATATGTTTGATTTGTAAAAGTAATAGTAAAATATCCTGGGTCATTTTCTCTTTCTTGTTAGTATGTACTGTGTATTGCAGAGAGTCCACCTTGGGGAGGACGTCCTTTCTACCCGCCTCTAGCAGATCTTGCAGATCTTGCAGTTATGACCTCTGGTCCTACACTGTTTTTAAAAATACCTCCACTTGTAGGCGTATAACGACCTTGTGGAGGAGTCCCTGGCGTTCTGCAGTGTACTGACGACTGCGTCTGAGAGCCCTAAGGTGGACAGACGGTCCTGTTCAGGGGCCAGACCCACAGTTGGAGTCTGCCTGGTTCTGAGTGCTAAAGGGTGCCTCTCGCCTGACTGAGGAGTTCCAGGCACTGTGTAATCTCCCAGGGCAGGCCTTGCAGCAGTTGGCAAAGGTTTGAAAAACAGATTTTGCTGCGTCATCTAGGGGCCACCATAAGAACTGTCACCTTTTCTCGCTTTACTTTCTCTAGGAAAGCAGGGAGCAACAGTTTTGGCGGGAATGCGTAAAAGAGCGATGAACTCCAATGAATTTATGTGCAGGAATGTCCAATGGCCTGCCCGGTACCCACGGACTCCTCTGCCAGCCCAGACTGTATTCCAACCTGAGTTTGATGCGTCCGTCGTCACCACCTGACAGCTGTGGATTACCCCCATCCTTCCACGTTCATGCATGTGAGAAGCTTGCCTCCACCAGCACACGGCTTCCCAGCATACACGAGACATGGTCAGCCGACAGTGTCTGTCACGTCTGGGATGTAGCTGGAAGGCATAGAGCCACGCCTGAAGTGGCCACATTAGAAGTAACCCCAGCTGGAGGGCTGAGGAAGCTGTGGCCATCAGATCCAGAAACTTCTGGCACAACACCAAAAGTACTATCGCCCCCTGTTGAAACAGGGATTGGCAATTTTCATCCAGTAGTGACATTTTCTGAAGAACCGGGTCAAAATGATCCAGATAAAGGTAATCCTGATCACAAAATACAGGATTACAAAATCCGGATCACTGTTACCAGATTCAAAGTTTTGAAAAACTGGCCCCAGGGCATCAGGTGATTGTTAAGGGTTAGGTTTTAGGGCTGGGTTGCTTATGGTTAAGGTTAGGGTTGGGGTAAGGGTTGGGGTTGGGGTTGGGGTTAGAATAGCACTGGCTTTGGCTCTGCAGCTTCCAGGAACATCTAACAGTCCCATTTTTTTTCCTGGCCTCCAGGAATCGTTGAGGGCAGCATTCTGGTTGCCCTTGTCCTGGAAAAAATGTGATCGGGCTGGGTTGCGAGCTCCTCCCCTAGGAATCCCGGCAGCGGCAGCTTTTCCTGGGATGCTAGCTTCTGCTACTCTGGGCAGTGTCCTTCTTCATGCCCATAGGCAATGCAACAGCAATGACCCTGCATCCTTCCAGGATAACCTCAACCGGTCTGCTTCGAATCAGTCCTGCTAGACCGCCACCCCTGCCATGGCATAGCGGGACCAATGTACCAAAGTTGGATCCCCCTTTTCCAGACATCCGGCATTAGTAAAAAAATAAAATAATAATACCGAATACTGAATAGTTAATCACCCCCTCTTCAAAAACAGTCAAAGGTTTTAATAATCAAACCATCCCACAAGTACAATGTCACACAAGCACAGCACAATGGTCATCCAAATATTATCCATTTACTGCCACTACAAACACGCTGGAGCATTTTCGCCCATTTTGAGGTATGACCTGAACCAATAGCTGTGGTCTGATTTTTAATTCTTTATTATTATTTTTATTATTATTATTATTATTATTATTATTTTGTGCCACAGCATGCGTGAAGCGCTCAAGTGCATCCACTGAAGAAATAAAGACTGCATTGGAATTACATTGAAAATTTCAGGGGACGTACTTCTCCTTACGAGGAGCTGCAAAATGTCTTTGTTGCTCTTCACTGGTAATACATCTAAAACGTCATTAAAATAAGGTCACTGCCGAATGGGAGGGAGGTGCACGTCCTCCCTCCGGCCTCTCTCATTGGCTAAGGACCGCAGATGGGGAGGACCCATGTAGAGAAAGGGGTTGGTCCCAAATTGAGTCCTGGCTTACAATTGGTTAAATAGTTCTGCAAAACAGAGGTTCTACTCAATCAGCACTGTATGAATAAACTAGAATCGAAACATTAGCCAATGATATATAGGGGATGTCGTGATTCTCGTTTCCGCTTTCTTGTTCCGGAAATATAATGTTTTGGGGCGTTATTATTAAAATTGTGTTCATATAAATTGCCGAGAACAGCCGATATTAGTACATCTCTGTGGTTTTTAAATTTTATTTAATTCAAGCACGTAGAGGGAGTTCGGGAAAAAATAAAGAAAAGAAGAAAAAAGGTAACTGAATAATCAAACCTGTGCAGTTCACTGTTTTTTCGTTTTATTTATTTATTTGTTTGTTTGTTTGTGTAAGTTTGCTTGTCCCGGTAATATACTGTGGATAACACACCGATAAGATATGTTGCATTTTGACCAATTCAGAATACATTTTTACATAAGGTTCTGCAAAGTGCAAAGACCGCAATGTAATGTTGTTTAATGTTTTATTTGAATATGCATAGAAACATTGGTTAATTGTTTTGTATATTTACAGGGACCTCGTATAGCCCTGTCCCATTATATTCTAGATGTAAACGGTTTACAACAGGCCAATGCAGACAAAAATGATTAAGCTACATCGTTTTTGTATGTTTACAAAAAGAGAGTTGTTCGACACAGCACAGTACAATCGAGATTAACCTAAATACAACATAAATGAAAACATTATAAATACGTAACTTCTGTCGATTCTGCCCCACATTAAGCCCAATACGTGTATAATGTTTGTTAATGAAAAACTTAATTTTAAACTGTAGTCTTTCTTAATCAAAGTAGTATTTGTAACACACCACCAGGCTCTTGCGTTAACAATACAAAAGCAATTGCTTAATTTATTAGTCTCACAATCAGCCCTTTAACGGATGTAAATGGGTTCCTCTGCCACTAAATCAGGAGCCATATGTGGTTCAACAGCCATCTGCTGGACATCTCTGATTTTAAATGTTACTGGATCCTCCGCGAATGCACTATCGCACTACTAGTGTCATTGTAGATATAACTTGTTGTAATCCTAACTTGTTGCATCATATTCTATTCAAGCAGTATTATTGTACTTGCTGTAAACTATACTGCATTTAAAATATTAACTTTGCATTGTAACCCTGTACTGCCCTGTAAAACCTGTGAGTCGCCTTGGATGAAGGCACCAGCCAAATAAATTAATAATAATAGTAAACCATCAAAACAGTGACAGTGAGGCACATACTTTCCTCCAGCATTGCTGTCAAGGGATTTTAAACCCAGTCTCTGCTACTCAGGGATAAATGTTGGTTCACAATTTTTGACTTTTTTTCTTTCAGATTCAGGCACTGGATTAAACAAAGGCGGGTTTGAAGATGGAGCCTGTAACGTTTCCGAAGCCGACATCTGTTCAAGATCAAGAAAAGTCCTGCGAACTGGAACCGCTCTGTGTTAAAACAGAGGTGCTGGACCCGGAACTCGACCAGATTGCAGGGGACAGGAGTGAGCTGGGATTTGTCCGGGTCATAGCGGCCGAAGAAGAAACTCAGTCCTTTCCGTGCCCTCAGTGTGCAATCTCCTTCACTGGAGTGCAGCACCTGGAGAAACACATTCTGAAGAGGCACCAGGAATACGCGAAGACACTGAATCTCCGCTCGTTAAAGAAAGATCAGCCAAAGAGACAGAGCCCCGCCAGCAAGCCACCGTACGACTGCGCGGTGTGTGGAAAGACCTTCTCCAAGATGGGGAACCTCAAGCAGCACAAACTCATTCACACGGGCCAGACCCCTTACCGGTGCTCCGACTGCGGGAAGAGCTTCAGGCAGTCCTCCGCCCTTCAGTCCCACCAGCGGGTTCACACAGGAGAGAAGCCGTATCACTGCTTGGAATGCGGGAAGGATTTCAGGGAGTCCGGGGCATTGGGCAAACATCAGCGGATTCACAACGGTGACACCCCTTTTCACTGCAGCGACTGCGGGAAGAGTTTCAGGCACTCCCACAGCCTCAAATCGCACCTCCGCATCCACGCGGAGGAGGTGCTGTGCCGCTGTGAGCAGTGCGGGAGGGGGTTCAAGCAGCTGGGTCAGCTGAAAACCCACCAGCGTACTCACACTGGAGAGCGGCCGTATCACTGCAGCGACTGCGACAAGAGCTTCAAGCACTCGCACAACCTCAAGACGCACCAACAGAGCCACAACGAACAGACCCTGTTTCTGTGCGTTGAGTGTGGAAAGGGTTTCAAAGACTTTGAAAGTCTCCAAGCCCACCTGCAGGCTCATATGGGAAAGTAGAAGCCAGGGCTTGTTCTCTGCTGCCTAGTGCAGGGGTGGCGAATGCTGGTCCTGGAGAGCCACAATCCAGCAGGTTTTATAGGAAACCCTTAATCAACAATTTCTGAAGAATGTACATTTCAATTTAGCAAGTTAATTTGTTCAGTTAAATGAGGAGGGGTCAGCTGTGGTCCATGAGAGCTACGTGATGTTCAGGTTTTCGTTCCAAATTCTCTCTAAATTACTTGTACTAATTAAACAAATGCTTAACTAGTCAGAACAAAATTGTTGCAAGTCTTTAGAGATTGACTGTTTTAAAGGTTACCTGTAAAACCCACTGGATTGTGGCTCTCTAGGAGAGCCTGGTAATAATTTCTATGAAAGACCTGTTTCATTAATTTAGAAACCTGTGTGTAGAAGACACTTGCTTGAGACGCATAAAGAATTAGTAATTATTTTTTAAAGAATTGATTACATTTTTACATCTCCAGTTTGATTTTGAGCAGCACTGTTTGCTCACTCAACCTGCCCCAAGAGTGCTTTGCTACCTGTTCAGCAGAGTGAGACCTGAGTGATCTGCTTGCACAGGGAGGGGAGGGCAACCATGGGAACAGCACTGCTCATCAAGAATGGAGTTTGGTACAGGGTTTGCTACAGCTTAAAGGATTGAAGTCAATAAGCCCTGGATTTTGACCTGGAAATATTGATGAAAAGTAGACTCGGTATAACCATAGCAGTTTTTGAGTTATCATCATTTTTTCCCTGTATGACCATGCTTTAATGCTGAAGTTCGATTCAATATTTCACATAGAATGCCGCTTTCGAGCTGAGGTGGCATTCTATATAACTCCCGTACATTAGTAGTACATACTGCTGTATACGAAATATCAAACCACCGCCCTTTCGTTTTCACAAAAAGCCATGTTGTCCTTCTCAAAACTTAGTTTAGTAAAATAAAATGCCGATTTAGGAAAATCAACCTGTTTTTCAATAGGTTGACAGTTGAATTCTTGCAGAATAAAATCTGATTGTCTCAATATTATGTGTTATTTGCTTTTTTTTAACCTATTAGACTATTTAAATATGTTCGGCAGACCTGTCTCTTATGGTATTTGCCTAGCCAAAGTCTTTCTCCATTTTCAATTAGACAGATTAACTTACAGTAGTCTTATACCATCAGAGACACCTGTCAACTGGACAAATTAATGTATACCCTCAAGAATGCGTGCCAAGGATGCCAAGTTATATCAGAGGTTCCCAAGATATAACCAACACAGAAAACCAAAAACACTTACACAATCGCATAAGTTTTGAATGTTAACATTTTTTTTCCATTATAATTGTTTTATATATCAATATTTAAAAATGAAAACAAGGTTTGAAAAATATATTACAAAAGATTCCAGTGTGGGCTAATGTTTCTGCCTTTTCCAGAACTTCTTGACGTCTGAATGGCCGGCTTGGGTCACCACCATGACTCTGTTTTGGGGGTTCTCCCAGATCAGTACCCCCAAATCCTTGGCGTGATTCCGCAGGACCTCAAAATCAACCTGCGATAAGAACTGATTGTACAGAACCCCTGAAAAGAGAAATGCAGTGTTATAAAACAGCAAAACTATCAAGTTTCAATCTCCACTGCTCCAAATATATTTCACATGGTCACTAAACATATAGCCTGTTCCCTTTAGCTTCAACAGCTATAGTTTTGTTTATTACAGTCGAAACAAACATTCAGACAGGCCCCCTAAGTATCAACATCTTTAGTTTTATACATACTGCTTGGCTTAGGACCCCTCTACCCAATTAGATTTGCCAGGATTTAGAGATGCAAATGAGGTTGATGTTGTGGCATGTGATCCCCGCAGCACAACTGCAAACAGTTTGCCCAACAGCATTGAAAAGTGGGTGCTACAGCAGCAAGGACAGGCAGGCTAGGGTGCTGCAGGAGTCACCAGAGTGGATCAGCAAAGGGAAAGTGGTCATAAAGGGAGACAGCTGTGGCCACAAACACTTAGAGGGAAAAGATTAAGAGAGTCAAGTCTAATATTAACTAAAGAAGAGATTCACATTCCATCACCTTGTGGGGTCTATTCCATGTGTCAAAGCTGTGATCAGAGCAGGCGCTGGCATAACTCGGTATGAGCCCGATCAAATTGGGTGGGCAGTTTATATTATACAGTGGCATCAAAAACTATTCACATGTCTGGAGCTCTATTTGTGAATGCACTGCTTTGTAACACACTTCTCTTTGTGCACTATTTTAAAACTGCTTAGTTTTTTTTACTATTAATGTTCTCAAACATAACTGACATGTTAATAGGTTGCGTCTGCACCAACTGAACGATTACTTCGCAATCACGTGACGTGCGATCAGTGGACTCCCAGTACCGGAGGTGGACTGTCACTTTTCTTTTCGACTGCCCCTAGTTTGTACCAGCCAAGGCTCAAACTGGAATACTGGTAACATTTAAAATCTTGCTGGACCTTCCTTCAACACTATTGAAAGACACACTAATATGTTTCCATAGCTTTCTGTCTTACCCTCACTGAACTGCAGTCTGTCTCTCTCCAGCTCCCACAGTGCAATCTGATCTGTGATGGTTGGAGGCAGGACTGGAGTCTGGGAATTGCAAGCACTGGTTAGAATACACGGTGTATTTTTATACTCAATGACAGGAGTACGAAAAACTAGAGCCTACCTGCTTCAGCATGACTGGGTGAGCTCTCGTTCGGAGAAAGTGGATGATCTAAAAAAGACAAGACATTCATTTCTAACAAGCGTGTCAGTAGCAACCACCACCCACCCCCCTCACCACGGCTGCATATTCAAAATCAGAGCGATCACTATGATGGAAAAGTTGACCGTGACGCACATCAAAAGTAAGTACAGAATTGTATAGAATAAGAGTTAGCAATGCCATGTTTAAATTGCAATGTTGCACAGTGTTCCTGTGCAAAGCATTAAGTGTGACATACAGATGGATGAATTGATGGACCCCTCCATATATCCCTGATGTAAATGCCGATGCCAAGTCTCATGACAATTACACAAGGGATTCTTCAGATATATGGAAAAATGTCAATTGTAACGCAGTGCCTTCACTGTACCCAGAAAGGGATAAAAGCAGCGACTTGTCATCTGTCCTTGAAATACTTGCATATTCCAAACAAAGTGAAGAATCAAAAGCACAAGAAAAAAAGGGGACCAAATATATTTTTCTAGAGCTAATAAGAGATAAGGAAATGCATTCGCCGATTTGCAGTGTGACATACATCTAAACAAATGAATCAAATACAAAGTAATAAGTGCCACATTTCAGAAATCAGACTCAAAAACAGTTGCATGACTTGGGTAAAATAGCTGCTCTTGTATTGCACTGAAAAAAACAGGCAGAGAATTAAATAATTCAACAAGAACCTCAGGGAGGATCTTGAATTAAGATGATTTTCACGTTTACCACACACTTGCCTATCCGCTGATAGTTAAATTTAGTTCTTGCAACAACAAAACAATACATCTCCACTTGAAACTGATCATTAAAACAGGATGATTTGTCATTTCTCCAGAACTACTTCAAACTGGAACCTTTGCATTGCATTGGGCCAGGCAACTGCAAGGTCTATTCCCAGCTTACCTATGCTGAAAAAAAAAAGTAAACTCAGTACCTGCTCGGCTGTGATCCCGTTTGCGATAGCTTGCTGCACGCTTTCTCTGGTCACCTGGGCTACAATCAGGTTGGGAAATCTGTAGAGCAACTCTGAGAAGAGAGCCACCAAGGCGATCTGCAGCTCCGATTCTGAAACACAGAACACCAAGACGACATCATTACAATCTCCCACGCTTGGAGTGCAGGGAGAGTCATGCAATCAGGGGATGGATCCCGGCCAAGCTGAGTTGCTGATCTTGGCTTGAGATCAGCAAGGGGCCCTACATCGTCTTTCCCGCTGGGTTAGGGAAGATGATTGCCTGGGGGTACCTCAAACAGCGCCCCCTATTAGCCATGCACAACAGAGTCCAGCCATAGCCCTGGCATCCAGTGTTCAGTAGCTTGGGAACATCTATTGCTTATGGCAGACAACAAGGGCAATCATCTTGACAATCGCCCAGCACACAACGCGGCCGTGCCTTTACCACCTGAGCCACTCCGAGACCCCTTCAGATAATTTATTAATAAACTGGAAGAACAGTCAATCATTGGAAAATGTCGGAGAAACATAATCAAAGTTTCGACTACAAATCTTGTTAACCCACGGTCCACTTCCTGTTCTCTCTGACCTGTGTAGGCGTAGATCCTGTAGTTGGTTTCCACGACAACAAAGCCCTGGTTATGGGCATCCACAGAGGTGCCTGAAACGCCGGCAGCAAGATTGATGGCTAGGCGTGTTGGGTAATACCGGCGGGATTTCCTCTGAAACAGACACAGTAAATCAAGTCCGAGTTTACTAAATACTGGAGTGATTCGCTTGACAGGCCGGTACCTCAATTTTGGTAACCAGACACGGGAACAATACCTAATTAACCCTTAAAATTCCAACGAGGAACAAAAGAACAAAAAGGCAAACATCCCTGGTGCAGATTCCTAAAGTTTGTTCCTATTTTGACAAACATATCTACTTTTTCAACCTCTACCAAATGTGAACACTTCTAGAAAGTATAAAAGTATCTTGTTTATAAAAATTATTTAAACATAACTGCATGATTCTTTACATAGAGACCATTACGTTACAAGATGTATACGAAGGTCTATATGCCTACAGAAAGGGAGCTACAATAGGAATTCTCCCCAGTGACTTCCATTATGTTTTGGCGAAGATAATCCAATGTGATGGTCAATAAAAGGTAGCTGCGCTCTGTACGTTTAATAGGGATGGTGTGGTCCAATAAATACAATTTTTAATATAAAAAAAAGTGAGATTCTGGATTTACCCTAAATAACCGTGAGCATTTTCTCTCAATACAAAAGTTTGTTGTTGTGCAAGCAGAGTTCCTTTAATGTACCTTGCGTTGAAATACAAGTCCAAACTCACGCAGGTGCTGCAGAAAAGTTAGCAAGGAGTCGCTCATCCCTTCGACAGAGTAATCCTGAAAAACAAAACCCAACAAAACTGCTGTAAAAGAACGGGTCTGTGATGAGTCAAAGGGGTTTCGGTCTGCAATTCAGCCTCCCAACAGTAGAAGGCATCAAACCAACTCGGGACTTCCCTTACCAAGGTCTTGTGACCATGACAAAAGTCATCTTTTTGAGGGGCGGCACCTTGGTGAGGGGCGGAAGTACGAGTATGTAAATTCCAGCCACTGGAGTCAAGTGAAATTAAGGATACCTGTCAGTTTGGGAATGGTGATCCACTGACTACCGGGGCAGGGTTTCCATACTAAAGGGAACGTGCTACTGTCGGGGTTGGTCCTAAGGAATAGAGGCGGAGGAAAAAAGGCTGGAGGGAAGTACGTGGAAGTTTGGACTGTGTCACGAACGGAGGCCTTACTAACTTGGCTCTTTTCTGTTTTTATTCCTTTTTGTTTTATTTTTGGATTTAAGCAGAGCGCGAAGAGGACTTATTTTTGATTACTCCAGCACTCCCTCCCTCACATACTTCTTTATTATTTTCCTTTTTTTTCCGTGTAATATTAAATAAAATTTTAATTTTTACACATAAATCACTGTCTGGAAAATCCATTTTTACTCACACGCCTCACAGGGTCTTCCAATCAAAGTTCTCCTTTAATCTCAGAGGGTGCATTAGTTGAAATGATCTTCTCTCTAGGCTGCATAAAAAGGTCTCAGTGATGTTGCAGATGATATTACCACTAGCTGCCACGAGGGGGAGACACAGACCCCATCCTTTTAGAGAAATGCAGTTTTTTCTAACAATTTAGAAAAATATAAAAGACATTTATGAACGAGAGGAAGCCATACAGCCTATCTATGCTCATCCGGTTCCTAGTAGCTGTTAGACCTCAAAACTTTGCCAAGTGGGGGGACTCAGCATCAGCATCATGGCTAGGTAACCCATCCATACCCTCGCCCTCTCAGTGTCTCTTCTGTCTTAAGACACTTAATTTCCAAATGTGTCCTTTGGTTCTGGTTTCTGTCCTGTGCTTTACGTATTAATTAGGGTTCACTTTGTCAAGTCATTAAGATTTTACTAACTTCAAATCAGGCAGCTGGGACTGTATTTCTAAAGCATAGGAAGGTTAAGTGTTTATTTTTGCAAAAGAAAATATGTGTATGTTGTAATGTGTTTCTTTCAAAACTGCACATTTGAGACCACTGTAGCTAATGAAAAGTGCAAAATGGTGAAGTTATTTTGTTTGCTAAATTACTTTAAACTCAGAATCCCTAAGTATTGAAATACACTTGCATGAGCGCGATCTCTCTCGCTGCAACGTGCCACTGCAATCAGCTTTATTTCACTGGAAAGTCAATAAAGCTATTTCGAGTGAGGAAATGAAACTTGAAGCACATTGATTTCAAGGACTGTCTTGCTGTGCAGTTAAGGATAATTGTATGTTGGCCCATTTAGAGTTTGGGATGAAATAAATATACATAATTAAGAGCTGTTAGCGAGACCTACACTGACAGCTTGACAAACAGACACAGACAGACCAGCGTCGCTTCAGGCCACGATTCCAATATTTACAACACGTTCTGAAAAAGGTCCTTGCCAACTTTTAGCACAATTACATATTACAGATACAGCCAAACCTTTGTTGTTACCACGTTGAGATGTCCCGCCCTAATTATAACAGCAGCCAATGGGGACAAGCTCCTGAGAATCTCTCTTTGTTTATTGGCACACATTTAATAAACCCAGTTCATGTCACTTAATAAAAGCATATTAGAAATGGAAAGCCTGTCAAATCCAGTCTCTCTACAGTCTGTATCATGCGGCAACATTTTTGGGTCTCGAACCCAATACCTATTGCAATTCATTGTGTGAATGAATTCACACAGTTTGGCTGTAATTGAATTTTGAATACATTTTAGCACATATTTTGAGCAGATACATTTCTGGAATTACTGTCATCTCCCCCAGAGGTGTAGCCCTAAATCTGATGGTAACAGAACACCACTAAAATAAAGATTTTCTTAAACAAGAAATATTATACAAATTCTTATTTTATTTGTATTCTGAGCTTCTAGTAACACGTGTAATAGGTAATGCATTTATCTAACTTCTACAAGTATTTCCACAAAGTGTCTTTCTCTATCTTGTCAGAACGCTGTGCTTTACGTGTCTGTGTGTCGCCCGCAGAGCGATGACGTCTGAGCCATGTTTTGGCACAGCTGTGGAGGATGCCACATGGAAAGTGGAGTTATCGTCATGGTTAATGTCGCTACGGTAGCCGCTTGACTATATGACACTCTGGGAAGAGCTGTGTTTGTGAACGCAGTCGTAGTCAACGCACGGTTGCTGTCGTCTTCAGCCTTTTTAAATAAGTAGTTTGGAATAGAAGAAGTTCCTAATGCACAGGACTGCTGGCTGACGCGGACAGTTGTGCTTTAGAGGAGTCATGTGACTAAGCTTGACTATTATGCAAGTTCTGGCTCGACTACACCACTGCCCCCCCACCCCCCTTCACTTCCTGTGCTTACCCTGCCCAGAGTGGAGAAGCTGAGCTGGAACAGGAAGGAGAGGATTTCAACCAGGTCCATCCCTCGAGACTGCAGAACGACAAGGAGCAGCAGCGTCAACAAACCTGCCACTTCCAAACACAGCAGAAATACCGAATTCAAATCTTAATTCTCCTTATTAAAAGGGCACATAAGGACCTTTTTATTTTATGGGAAATGTAGTTCTGACAGGCCCATGCAGGTACATGGGAAGCCACCTTGAGGCAGGGAATGCAATTTAAAAGTTTAAAAAAAGTGGTCAAAATGTGAGAAAAAAAAATCCCAAAAAAACAACACACATACACCTTACGTAAGCAGTTGTAGCAACACATGGGAACATGTAACACAATAAAACAAAAAGGTCCTTATGTACCCTTTAACTGGTTATGAATTAAACTGACCTAATTCAGAATATGCACATATTTTAAATATAGCGCTACTGATAGACTTCTGCATCCTGGTTCCTGCGCTGCAGGTCACATGGTCTGATTGGGTATTAGGAAGTATTATTATTATTATTATTATTATTATTATTATTATTACTACTATTTATTTCTTAGGAGATGCCCTTATCCAGGGTGATGTACAGCTGTTAAAAAGTATCACATTACAATATATCACATTACATAAGAGCAGTTATAAAATGCTATCAGTCAGTAGTAGGAGCTATTTCAAATGAGAGAGAAAAAAAAAAGTAAATAATTAATGTTTCAGAGTGATTACAACCAAGAGCAATTAAACTTAATATTTGGTTATAACAGGAAATTTAATTAAGTGCAAATAATAAGTACCATAAACGGAAAAGAACAATTTCAAAAGAGCAATTACAAAAAACATGAATACGGTTTCCTTTAAGAGTACAATCAAGCACAAGACACAGAAAACAGAATTCTGACCGGCAGCAGCAGTAGAATACACTAAAGTGTGGCGGGAGCAGTGACTTGTCATCTATAGTGTGTGACGCAGAAAACATACACAAGAGAACTAAAAGATCTTCAACAGTAGAAAAGAAAAGAAGTTTTCTACTTTCCCTGCTGCGTAATTTAAAAGTAAAAGGAATATATGGAGCCGGTATAGTTACAGAAAGTGTGATTACAGCCTCTTTGCTTGAATGTACTAAAACTAACAAGCATGTGTTTACCTTGCATCCCCTATAGCCACAGCTGAAAATGAAAAATCAGAGCCAGCAGTCTGATGAAAACGCCAATGACCACGGCGTCTATCAATAGTAGGTACGGAACAAAACACAAAGCAGTTCTCCACATACAAGCAAAATAACGTACAGATGGACAGATGCATGGGCAGATAGAAACCTCCATGTTGTATCAGTATATAACACTTTCAATAACTTATGCTAAATAATGCTCATACCAAGTTTCATGACAATGTGGAAAAATGTGCGACATAGGTGCATACGAATGGTTCCAGTATACCCCCTTTGCAAAGGATTTCATCACCGGTAGGGGATAATTATCTAATGCCTTTATCAGCACTGATTTAAAAAAAAACATCTGGGTTGTGGAGTGTACCATGTCTCAGAGAGGTGGGTGTATGTGGGTTGGCTTAGCCCTACCTCGGCAGTCTTGAGATACTGCAGTGTGAAGTACCAGAGCTGGGAGGCTGTGTCCAGTAAGAGGAACTGGAAACCTGCAGAGGTGATGCAGGGGGCATCTCCGGCCTCACTGGGAGAGAAAGAGAGAAAGGCTTAGCCCAATACAAACTTTCATTGCAACTGGATCACAGCAAAAAATGTAGTTTTACAACTAAAAGATACGTAAACCATTTTGAAAACAAAATAACTGAAACAAAAGCATTTTGAGAGTCGCCTGTCTCTGCTAATCAATTGAGACTTTTACATTTGCATTCTGTGTCGCTGACCATTCCCTCCAAAGCCAATATCAAAATACAGTAATCAATTCAAATAAACTGAGCAGACTACAAATAAGCAATAAAACGCTGTATTACAGTAGCTTTTACTAGGCAGCATTATAATACCATCAAAATGCCCCGATCAGTATTTAGAAATACTAACAAAGTTTTGACTAGAAGCCATTTTCAATGTCAATTTTGAAGATGTTGAACAATACTTCCAGTGGAAACATTTGTCATTGAAATCTAGTTTCTTTTTCTATTCCTAGATTCAGCATTACTGAGTTTTAATAGTTCTGATGACACTAAAATATACATTTTTTATAATTGTTTTTTTTTAAAGTTTTTTTCTATTTGTTCCTGAAATGTCTGGCGAGCTGTACTTTGTTTTAGCTGTGAGAATCCACATGCGTACAAAGCAATTTCTGACCAATATATTTGACATTGAGGAAATAGGCATTAAACAGGTATGGGAACATAACCAGGGCGGTAAAGGGTTAACCGTTTATGTGGGAGCCATTAGGAATTTAGTGATGGTGTAAAATGACTGAGAGGTACTGTATGATGTCTAAAAGAACACAGGTGTAGAGCATTCAGCTATTTATTTTGAAAGGCACTATATAAATAATAAAGACTGATTGATTGTAAAACACTCCAAGATGACCTTGTGCAGACTGTGATACTCTCAATGGCCCTTGTTAAAAGAATGTCCTAACCAAGTGTCCTCACAGTGGGATAAGAGGTTCTGTGGATATAAACTGGTAAGCACGGGTGCCTCCTCTATACGTCGTGCATCCAAATCCCACTTACCTTCTCATAAGCCCTGCCTGAATCAGCAGCTGTGCCAGGTCCTGACTGACTGCTGCACTGGGAGAGCCGACCATGAAGTGCAGAATCACCTACACACCCAAGAGAAGCAATCAGCACCAAGCAAACACATAGACAGCTTTCAAATGAAAACACGCTGCTGCTAGGACATACACTGGAGGCAGCAGACAGGGTGCCGGGGGCCATCAACCGATCATCAACGATTCATTCAAATATTACAAAACGAACCCACGTCTATCATCATTGATATACATTTCCTGAACCAGAAAATACAGATTAAACCCTCTAATGCACTAGAGTTGAACTTCATATAGACACGTTGGGTAGCTGCTTGTTGTTCTATACAGGGCTTTATAGTGTGTGGCATGGCAGAGGCCCTGCACACTGATAAACGGCTTTTTTGGGGGCTGTTGTTACACAGCCAGCTAGTTTAATTGGTTTATCAAAATGAGGGACACCTGCTTGAGCAAGCTTGTTAATTTTTGCATTCAAAAATCTATTTAAGTTTCGAGCTAAAACAGGTTTTTCGTCTTTGTAGATGAAGAGATTTCTGCTGTATTTGCACCTCGGAAATGCCTTTGGGAAAGGAAGGAAGGACATACACGGGAAAGGGGAATAAACAACACATCAAAGTCAGTTTATCAGCATGGAAAATCAAAGCCTCTCTACAGCTGTATTCTATAAACTGGTCTTTGAAATCTTGAGACCTAATGGCGGAGACAGCAGCTGGGTGGTAGGGCTTTGTAATTTGAAAAAAGTGCTTATGCTTGGCAATTAGCAGTTGTTCCTAATTAATTCTTGCAGCTAGCTGAATGTGTGGCCATACGGAACTCACAGCTTTAGATTAAGCACAGAATTGCATTTTCAAGCTATAATTATTCCGACACGGCTGTGAATATGCTTGTTTAAACAGGTCTGTCAGTCACATAAACTTTCCCCAATCCCACAGCTGGGACTACAGCAATTGGCGCTGTCAATATCATGATAATATATTATTTATAATTTCTAGAAATTTCTCAAACAAAGGAAAAATCTTTTGTAGCTTTTGCTTTTGTGGATGAAAAAGTTGCAAGAAATAGATGTCTACAATTACTTATTTCAGCATTTTTTTTCAAAAATGCTAATTCAAAAGTATTCATACTGACAAGGAAAATAAAATTAATAGCTAGTTGAGGCACCTTTAGCAACAATAACCTCTTTTAAACAATTAGGATGTTTGTCAGTGAGCTTTTGGCATGATTCTTTAGTGATTTTTTGACCATTCCGCAACGTAAAATTGTTCCAGTTCATTCAAATTCCGAGGACTTCTCTTGTGCACAGCCTTCTTCAACTCAGACCAAAGATTCTCAATCGGATTTAGATCGGGCCTTTGACTCTGCCATTCCAGAACCTCGATTTTATTCTTCTTTAGCCATTCTGAAGTAGATTTTGATGTGTGCTTTGGATCATGTCGTGTTGGAACGTCCAGTTGCACCTTAAACCAAGTTTTGTAGCGGAGGGTTTCAGATGATTGGCCGATATCTTTCGGTATGCTGTGGAATTCATTTTACCATGTTTTGGAACTAAATTTCCTGTGCCATTAGAGGAAAAACAGCCCCATAGAAGGACATTACCACCTCCATGCTTGACAGTAGGTCTGGAGTTCTTTTCTTTGTACGCCTCACCAGACTTTCTCCAAACGTAACGACTATCAGAGTAACCAAACAGCTCGATTTTTGTTTCATCACGCCACAAAACCTTTGACCAGAACTCATATCCATCATTCAAAAGTCATTTTGCACACTTTCAGCCATTGTCCTTGTGCCTTTTCCAAAGAGTGGCTTTTTCCTTGGCCTGCAGCTATTTAGACCTTCACCATGCAATACTCGACCTGTGGTTGAAATGGAAACCCCAGTCCGACTTTCTGCCAATTCACTTTGAATATCTTTGGCAGTCAATCTCAGATTGTTATTAACCTTCCTCACAATTCTTCTACTTGTTCTTGGTGAAAGAACCTTCTTTCTTCCAGACCGAGGGAGCATTGTGACAGTACCATGAGTCTTGTACTTCTTGATAATAGAAACAGTAGTTGAAATTGGGATACTCAAATGCTTGGAAATCTTCTAGTATCCTTCTCCAGCTTTATGACAATAAATAATTTTCTGCCAAAGGTCTTCAGATAGCTCTTTACTTGTTCCCATATTGACTTATTGGTAATGATAGCAATCACACTATGCCTAACCCTTTTATAGTCTCTAAGACTGTTCAATTTTGGGTTAAGGAAAGGTAAAAAAACAATAAAAAAATCACTAAATAATCATGCCAAAAGCTCATTGACAAATATCTTAATTGTTTAAAAGAGGTTATTATTGCTAACAATGCCTCAACTAGCTATTAATTTCATTTTCTTTGTCAGGGCATGAATACTTGTGAATTGACATTTTTTGAGTTTTGCAAAAAAAAAAAAAATTGCTCAAAATAAATAATTGTAAATGTTTCTTGTAACTTTTTTCTCGTCCACAAAAGCAAAACTTTTGCTACAAAAGATTCTTCCTAAAATTCTTTGTTTTTAAAAAATTA